>NW_027325969.1:20000-225000 GCF_048594095.1 Paramormyrops kingsleyae
CCAGCTCCGTCGGCATCCCGCATGCCGGCGCCCGGCGGGGCGCAATTTGTGGGTATCGCTTCTCGGCCTTTTGGCTAAGATCAAGTGTAGTATCTGTTCTTATCAGTTTAATATCTGATACGTCCCCCATGGAGGGGACCACATATTAAACGGATTTTTGGAACAGGGAGCCGGAAGTGGGGCTTGCCCCGTCCGCTCCACGCATCGACCCGGTATTGCAGTGCTTCCGGGAATGGTGCACCTCTACTGCCCCCTGTTGTCGAAAGGCAGAACTGACTGACTGACTGACTGACTGACTGAGTGAGTGAGTGAGTGAGTGAGTGAGTGAGTGACTAATAGACTGAGTGCTGTGAGGGGGGGGGCCCTGTCTGTGCGTGGCCCCCGTTTCCCGCCGTTTTTCTTTTTTTTTTTTTTTTTTTTTTTAAAGGAAGGTGACACACTGTTTGTGCGGTGGACAGCTGCGCTGAGGTAAGGCATGATGTCATCTTTGCCTTTTGAATTTCCCCTCATGTTTGTTAAAATGATTGCTGTCTTTTGAGAGGACAGGAGGACAGGGAGGAGTCGGGGCCCCGAGGACGGCGGCTGCGACGCCCCTGGGCATTCTACTCCGAGCGGGGGCGTCACGCAGGCCCGGCTAACGGCGACGGGCTTGGCGGCGGCCCCATATCGACTCGGGTCTCTCTTCATCCCGTATAAATCTTTCGCCTTTTACTAAAGATTTCCGTGGAGAGGGATAGCGATGAGTTCATGGTATTTTTGGAGGCTCTGCCCAAGCAGAGCTGCACTGCTGCTGTCAAAGGAAGACTGGGCCCGGCTTAGCGGCTGGCGTTAGGTGCCCGGTGGCGCGGCTGTGGTCTCCCTGGATCACGCGTGGACTCGCCGGGCGACACCTGCCAGAGGGGCTGGTGAGGGCTGAGCCGCGCCAGCTCCGTCGGCATCCCGCATGCCGGCGCCCGGCGGGGCGCAATTTGTGGGTATCGCTTCTCGGCCTTTTGGCTAAGATCAAGTGTAGTATCTGTTCTTATCAGTTTAATATCTGATACGTCCCCCATGGAGGGGACCACATATTAAACGGATTTTTGGAACAGGGAGCCGGAAGTGGGGCTTGCCCCGTCCGCTCCACGCATCGACCCGGTATTGCAGTGCTTCCGGGAATGGTGCACCTCTACTGCCCCCTGTTGTCGAAAGGCAGAACTGACTGACTGACTGACTGAGTGAGTGAGTGAGTGAGTGAGTGAGTGAGTGAGTGAGTGACTAATAGACTGAGTGCTGTGAGGGGGGGGGCCCTGTCTGTGCGTGGCCCCCGTTTCCCGCCGTTTTTCTTTTTTTTTTTTTTTTTTTTTTTTTTTTAAAGGAAGGTGACACACTGTTTGTGCGGTGGACAGCTGCGCTGAGGTAAGGCATGATGTCATCTTTGCCTTTTGAATTTCCCCTCATGTTTGTTAAAATGATTGCTGTCTTTTGAGAGGACAGGAGGACAGGGAGGAGTCGGGGCCCCGAGGACGGCGGCTGCGACGCCCCTGGGCATTCTACTCCGAGCGGGGGCGTCACGCAGGCCCGGCTAACGGCGACGGGCTTGGCGGCGGCCCCATATCGACTCGGGTCTCTCTTCATCCCGTATAAATCTTTCGCCTTTTACTAAAGATTTCCGTGGAGAGGGATAGCGATGAGTTCATGGTATTTTTGGAGGCTCTGCCCAAGCAGAGCTGCACTGCTGCTGTCAAAGGAAGACTGGGCCCGGCTTAGCGGCTGGCGTTAGGTGCCCGGTGGCGCGGCTGTGGTCTCCCTGGATCACGCGTGGACTCGCCGGGCGACACCTGCCAGAGGGGCTGGTGAGGGCTGAGCCGCGCCAGCTCCGTCGGCATCCCGCATGCCGGCGCCCGGCGGGGCGCAATTTGTGGGTATCGCTTCTCGGCCTTTTGGCTAAGATCAAGTGTAGTATCTGTTCTTATCAGTTTAATATCTGATACGTCCCCCATGGAGGGGACCACATATTAAACGGATTTTTGGAACAGGGAGCCGGAAGTGGGGCTTGCCCCGTCCGCTCCACGCATCGACCCGGTATTGCAGTGCTTCCGGGAATGGTGCACCTCTACTGCCCCCTGTTGTCGAAAGGCAGAACTGACTGACTGACTGACTGAGTGAGTGAGTGAGTGAGTGAGTGAGTGAGTGAGTGAGTGAGTGAGTGACTAATAGACTGAGTGCTGTGAGGGGGGGGGCCCTGTCTGTGCGTGGCCCCCGTTTCCCGCCGTTTTTCTTTTTTTTTTTTTTTTTTTTTTTTTTTTTAAAGGAAGGTGACACACTGTTTGTGCGGTGGACAGCTGCGCTGAGGTAAGGCATGATGTCATCTTTGCCTTTTGAATTTCCCCTCATGTTTGTTAAAATGATTGCTGTCTTTTGAGAGGACAGGAGGACAGGGAGGAGTCGGGGCCCCGAGGACGGCGGCTGCGACGCCCCTGGGCATTCTACTCCGAGCGGGGGCGTCACGCAGGCCCGGCTAACGGCGACGGGCTTGGCGGCGGCCCCATATCGACTCGGGTCTCTCTTCATCCCGTATAAATCTTTCGCCTTTTACTAAAGATTTCCGTGGAGAGGGATAGCGATGAGTTCATGGTATTTTTGGAGGCTCTGCCCAAGCAGAGCTGCACTGCTGCTGTCAAAGGAAGACTGGGCCCGGCTTAGCGGCTGGCGTTAGGTGCCCGGTGGCGCGGCTGTGGTCTCCCTGGATCACGCGTGGACTCGCCGGGCGACACCTGCCAGAGGGGCTGGTGAGGGCTGAGCCGCGCCAGCTCCGTCGGCATCCCGCATGCCGGCGCCCGGCGGGGCGCAATTTGTGGGTATCGCTTCTCGGCCTTTTGGCTAAGATCAAGTGTAGTATCTGTTCTTATCAGTTTAATATCTGATACGTCCCCCATGGAGGGGACCACATATTAAACGGATTTTTGGAACAGGGAGCCGGAAGTGGGGCTTGCCCCGTCCGCTCCACGCATCGACCCGGTATTGCAGTGCTTCCGGGAATGGTGCACCTCTACTGCCCCCTGTTGTCGAAAGGCAGAACTGACTGACTGACTGACTGAGTGAGTGAGTGAGTGAGTGAGTGAGTGAGTGAGTGAGTGAGTGAGTGACTAATAGACTGAGTGCTGTGAGGGGGGGGGCCCTGTCTGTGCGTGGCCCCCGTTTCCCGCCGTTTTTCTTTTTTTTTTTTTTTTTTTTTTTTTTTTTAAAGGAAGGTGACACACTGTTTGTGCGGTGGACAGCTGCGCTGAGGTAAGGCATGATGTCATCTTTGCCTTTTGAATTTCCCCTCATGTTTGTTAAAATGATTGCTGTCTTTTGAGAGGACAGGAGGACAGGGAGGAGTCGGGGCCCCGAGGACGGCGGCTGCGACGCCCCTGGGCATTCTACTCCGAGCGGGGGCGTCACGCAGGCCCGGCTAACGGCGACGGGCTTGGCGGCGGCCCCATATCGACTCGGGTCTCTCTTCATCCCGTATAAATCTTTCGCCTTTTACTAAAGATTTCCGTGGAGAGGGATAGCGATGAGTTCATGGTATTTTTGGAGGCTCTGCCCAAGCAGAGCTGCACTGCTGCTGTCAAAGGAAGACTGGGCCCGGCTTAGCGGCTGGCGTTAGGTGCCCGGTGGCGCGGCTGTGGTCTCCCTGGATCACGCGTGGACTCGCCGGGCGACACCTGCCAGAGGGGCTGGTGAGGGCTGAGCCGCGCCAGCTCCGTCGGCATCCCGCATGCCGGCGCCCGGCGGGGCGCAATTTGTGGGTATCGCTTCTCGGCCTTTTGGCTAAGATCAAGTGTAGTATCTGTTCTTATCAGTTTAATATCTGATACGTCCCCCATGGAGGGGACCACATATTAAACGGATTTTTGGAACAGGGAGCCGGAAGTGGGGCTTGCCCCGTCCGCTCCACGCATCGACCCGGTATTGCAGTGCTTCCGGGAATGGTGCACCTCTACTGCCCCCTGTTGTCGAAAGGCAGAACTGACTGACTGACTGACTGACTGAGTGAGTGAGTGAGTGAGTGAGTGAGTGAGTGAGTGACTAATAGACTGAGTGCTGTGAGGGGGGGGGCCCTGTCTGTGCGTGGCCCCCGTTTCCCGCCGTTTTTCTTTTTTTTTTTTTTTTTTTTTTTTTTTTTAAAGGAAGGTGACACACTGTTTGTGCGGTGGACAGCTGCGCTGAGGTAAGGCATGATGTCATCTTTGCCTTTTGAATTTCCCCTCATGTTTGTTAAAATGATTGCTGTCTTTTGAGAGGACAGGAGGACAGGGAGGAGTCGGGGCCCCGAGGACGGCGGCTGCGACGCCCCTGGGCATTCTACTCCGAGCGGGGGCGTCACGCAGGCCCGGCTAACGGCGACGGGCTTGGCGGCGGCCCCATATCGACTCGGGTCTCTCTTCATCCCGTATAAATCTTTCGCCTTTTACTAAAGATTTCCGTGGAGAGGGATAGCGATGAGTTCATGGTATTTTTGGAGGCTCTGCCCAAGCAGAGCTGCACTGCTGCTGTCAAAGGAAGACTGGGCCCGGCTTAGCGGCTGGCGTTAGGTGCCCGGTGGCGCGGCTGTGGTCTCCCTGGATCACGCGTGGACTCGCCGGGCGACACCTGCCAGAGGGGCTGGTGAGGGCTGAGCCGCGCCAGCTCCGTCGGCATCCCGCATGCCGGCGCCCGGCGGGGCGCAATTTGTGGGTATCGCTTCTCGGCCTTTTGGCTAAGATCAAGTGTAGTATCTGTTCTTATCAGTTTAATATCTGATACGTCCCCCATGGAGGGGACCACATATTAAACGGATTTTTGGAACAGGGAGCCGGAAGTGGGGCTTGCCCCGTCCGCTCCACGCATCGACCCGGTATTGCAGTGCTTCCGGGAATGGTGCACCTCTACTGCCCCCTGTTGTCGAAAGGCAGAACTGACTGACTGACTGACTGACTGACTGAGTGAGTGAGTGAGTGAGTGAGTGAGTGAGTGAGTGACTAATAGACTGAGTGCTGTGAGGGGGGGGGCCCTGTCTGTGCGTGGCCCCCGTTTCCCGCCGTTTTTCTTTTTTTTTTTTTTTTTTTTTTTTTTTTTTAAAGGAAGGTGACACACTGTTTGTGCGGTGGACAGCTGCGCTGAGGTAAGGCATGATGTCATCTTTGCCTTTTGAATTTCCCCTCATGTTTGTTAAAATGATTGCTGTCTTTTGAGAGGACAGGAGGACAGGGAGGAGTCGGGGCCCCGAGGACGGCGGCTGCGACGCCCCTGGGCATTCTACTCCGAGCGGGGGCGTCACGCAGGCCCGGCTAACGGCGACGGGCTTGGCGGCGGCCCCATATCGACTCGGGTCTCTCTTCATCCCGTATAAATCTTTCGCCTTTTACTAAAGATTTCCGTGGAGAGGGATAGCGATGAGTTCATGGTATTTTTGGAGGCTCTGCCCAAGCAGAGCTGCACTGCTGCTGTCAAAGGAAGACTGGGCCCGGCTTAGCGGCTGGCGTTAGGTGCCCGGTGGCGCGGCTGTGGTCTCCCTGGATCACGCGTGGACTCGCTGGGCGACACCTGCCAGAGGGGCTGGTGAGGGCTGAGCCGCGCCAGCTCCGTCGGCATCCCGCATGCCGGCGCCCGGCGGGGCGCAATTTGTGGGTATCGCTTCTCGGCCTTTTGGCTAAGATCAAGTGGATTTTACGCTCTTTTTACTGCTTTTAAAGGATTGCGTCGGGTTTTTTAGAGGAAGGCACGGTGACCCTAATGCGTGACCAGTAGGTGGCTTGACCGCCGCTGCCACGGGGCGACCCGTGCCTTCCTTTTAGCCTTTTATCCCTGCTTTTATTTTTGTTTTTATTAGGCTGGGGATCCCGCAGTGGCTGGTGGCCTGTCCGCCGCCCTGTTGGGTGAACTGGTGTTTTTATTTTTTAGGTGTTTTTATAGTTTAGTGATCCTCGGCTCATCCCGGATTGGCGGACGGCGACAGGACCACGGCGGACGTCGGGACCACGGCGGCAGGAGGACTCTGCTCCAGGAACGACGTCGGTGGACCATCCCGGATGGCGACGGCCGGCGGTGCAGCGAGGAAGCCCTTCAGCGGGCCGTGGCTGGTAGCAGGTGGTGGCCTGCGTAATACCGCCCGGTTCTGCTGGAGGGCCGAAGGGGAGGTAGGCACCTTCCCCGACCGCCTGGCCTTCATCCGGGAGGTGGCCTTCGGGGAGCTGGGCCTCCGCATGGAGGACATCCTTTGTGTACAGCGGAATGGCCCCTTCCAGTTCTTCGAGGTCACCCTGTCCACCGACGAGGGTTACAGCAAGGTCCTGGAGCGGAGCAAGGAGAGGGCCCAGCACCCTCTCCTGGGACGATACACCATCGAGCCGCTGTGGTGGCCCGACAAGCGGGTAATAACTGTCCATTGTTTTAACCCGCATGTGACCGCCGAAGCCGTCCGCCAGTTCCTGAACAAGTATGTGGACCTTCTTCCTGGCCACAAGGAGATTCGGGATGAGCTGGGGATCTGGACTGGTCGACGCCAGTTCCAGGCCCGCCTGCGCCCGGACGCTAATGGCGCGGGCGGTTTTAGTCATCCCCCAGCCTATTTTAATCTACAGGGCAATAAGGCTTACTTGTTTTATTCCGGACAGCCTCCCTTCTGCCGACAGTGTCACAGCTTCGGACACACTCTGGAGGGATGCGCCAACTTACGCTGCCGCAACTGCCTGGAGTCGGGGCACATGGCCAGGGACTGCAAGGGCCCCCGTCGCTGCATCTACTGCAACGGCGAGGACCATCTGGCTCGTTCCTGCCCTAAGAAGAAAACGACGTATGCTGACGCTCTGTCGGGTAATGGAGCTGTCGGCAAGGAGAGTGGTGGGGGAGTGCAAGCCCCCACATTAGGGCAGGAACAGCCGGCGACGGGGGCAGGAGGAGAAGCCCTGGCCGAGGTGGAGGAGGCCCCAGCGACAGCGATGCAGGAGGGGTCTCCAGTCCTGGCTCCAGGTGTTAGCAGCAGGAGGAGAAAGAGCGGCGCATCCCCCCGGAGGAGGAAGAAGAGCAGAAGGGAGGCACAACCCGACGCTTCCAGCCCTCCGGCTGCCACCTTGCCAGCAGTGGCGGCCGGGGACCAAGGCCGAGAGAGTCCCCCCTCCCCGACGTTGGGGGCCCCCCAGCCGGTGTGGGACCTGGGACAGTCCCCTGCGCCCCCCCAGGAGTACAGTATTGTGCAGGACAAAGCAAATGAACAGGAGTACCTGGGGGGGCTGGAACTGGGGGGCCTTTTGGGTTTGACTGAGGAGGGGGGGCAGTAATGCGGTATTGTTTTTAATGGCTGGCTTTTATTATTTTATTGTGTTGTTTTTAATTGTATTTTACCTTTTTAACATTTCATGGCCAATTTTAATATTGTCACCTTGAATGTCAGGGGTTTGAGGAACGTTTTAAAGCGCACATCTGTTTTTAATCAGCTGGCATCTTCTCCCTTCAGCATTTGTTTTCTGCAGGAAGTCCACCTCCGGGACCAGCGGGACGAGGCTCTCTTTTCACGACAATGGAAGAGGGGTAGATCCTACTGGAGCGTAGGTGGTGTCCACTCCTCAGGCGTCGGGATCCTTTTTGGCGACCGCGCCTTTGAAGAAGTAAGATCGTTTACCGTTCTTCAAGGTAGGGTTTTGGGAGTGGACGCCACATGGAGGGGACAGCGCCTCCGGGCCATATGTGTCTACGCTCCAGTGGAGGCCTCATCCCGTATAACTCTCTTTGAAGAGTTGTCCCCGTTCTGTGTCACAGATCGACACTTGATTTTAGGAGGGGACTTTAACATCTCGTTGGAGGGTAGACAGGATGTCAGCTCTGGGCACTTTCGCCATTTTATTCGTTCCTTTAAACTTGTTGATGGTTTTAAGACATGCAACCCCAGCATGCCGGGCTTCACCTGGCATAATAGTCGCGGAGCCAGCAGTCGCATCGACTACATTTTAGCTTCACCCCCCGTTGTTTTTAAAAAGGTGTCCCTCTCCCCACAGTGGCCCACTGACCACTTGGCAGTGGAGGCCACTGTTTCCATAGACGCCCCTGAATGTGGGGGCGGCTATTGGAAAATGAACCTGCAGATCCTGGAGGAGAGCGATTTTAGACACCTTTTTTTAGATCACTTCTCCGAGTGGCAGAAGGACAAGCCTACCTTCCCCTCCGTGGCTGAATGGTGGGAGAGTGTGAAGGATAGGATCCGAACCTTCTCCATGCAGTACAGCAAGCAGCGCAGGATGGAGAAGAAATTCTCCATTCTGCAGCTGGAGAGAAGGTTGCGGGATGAATACGCCGCTCACAACAACGGGGGCGCCATCGACCACGAGCGACTGCTTGGCATAAAGGGTGAGCTGAGGCGCCTGCATGAACAGGCTGCCTCGGCCCTAATGCTCCGCGACAAAATGTGCCTGTTGGAAAACAATGAAAAGTGCAACGCCTTTTTTTTCCAGAGAGCCAGGGAAGCCCGGGAGGAGAAGAGCTTTGTCTCTCTCCGTGCCTCAAACGGCGACACGGCAACGACAACATCAGACATGCTGGAGGTTGCTAAACTGTTCTATTTTAATCTTTTTAAGGTTAGGGACACGGACCCGGTTGCAGGGGAGCGGTTCCTAGATAATATCTCACCTTGTCTTCCCAGTGACATTCGGGACGGCTTAGAAGCCCCCATCACCTTGGCCGAGCTGACCGCAGTGCTTGGCAGGATGAACCGCCGCAAGGTACCGGGCCTTGACGGACTCCCGGTGGAATTTTATTCCACCTTTTGGGATGTCCTCGGGCCGGAATTACTGCAGGTTGTAGAGGATGTTCAGCGCCGGGGTTTGCTCACTAGGAGCATGAGGTCAGGGGTTCTTTCCTTGTTGCACAAGAAGGGTGATCGTGCCGACCTTGGCAACTGGAGGCCCCTGACCATGCTTTGTGTAGACACAAAGCTCATCGCAAAGACCCTTACCGAACGCCTGAAGAAGGCCATGGCTCATCTGGTTCACAGCGATCAGACGTGTGGAGTACCGGGTCGATCGGCGACGTGGAACCTCCATCTCATCCGCGACGCCATCGCCTGGGTGGAGGACAGGAACCTCCCTCTCCTGCTGGTCAGCTTGGACCAGGAGAAAGCCTTTGACCGGGTAGATCACCGCTTCCTGTTTCAAGTATTGGGTAAGTTTGGCTTTGGACCCAATTATCTGGGGTGGTTACACACTTTGTATAATGAAGTTGGAAGCCATGTTGTTATCAATGGCTTCCTGAGTGACTTGGTGCCCCAGGTGAGTGGAGTGAGGCAGGGATGTCCCCTCTCCCCCCTCCTCTACGCGCTCTATATAGAGCCGCTGGCGTGCGCCATTCGCGCCCACCCCGGGGTCGATGGCCTTCTTATCCCAGGAAGTCGGGGGAAAACTGTTAAACTGACCCAGTATGCAGACGACACCACCCTTTTCGTCTGCTCGGATCAGTCTCTCGGTCATGCCATGAGCCTTGTTCATGCGTTCGGTAGGGCCTCCGGCGCGACGCTCAACCTCAGTAAGTCGGTGGCCAAGTATTTCGGCAGCTGGAAGGCGAGGGAGGACGTCGCAGGTGGTCTCACCCTCTGTGACGGACCTCTCAAAGTGTTGGGGGTCAACTTCCTTTCGGATGGTGCCGCCCGTTTGAACTGGGAGGAGCGGTTGGCGATCGCCAGGCGGAAGATCGGACTGTGGAAGTCCAGGTCCCTGTCCTTCCAAGGTAAGGTTTTAGCCTTAAAAGTGGATATTCTTCCCACCCTGCTCTACCTTGCACATGTGTACCCTTTGCCCCGCTTCATGCGCAGAGGCCTGACGAAGGACGTTTTCAACCTCGTCTGGGGGGGCAGGTACGAGTACGTGCGTAGGGAAGTGATGTATCTCGGAAAGGACAGTGGGGGGAGGGATGTTATTGACTTTCCTCTCAAGCTTGACTGCCTGTTCTTCTCGCAGCTCTGCACGCGCCTGGCAGCTCCCCTCGAGCACCCCCATCAGCACTTTGTGCGTCTGTGGCTGGCTCTCCCCATGAGACGTCTGGTGGCGTCGTGGACCAACCTCGGCCCCAAGGCTGAGACCCTGCCGGCCCACTACAGCCACGCTGTCAAGTGGAGTAAGTCTTTTCCGGCAGGTGTCAAGACAGAGGCCTTGACCAAGCATAGAGCGCTTTATAGGGCTTTGCTTGGTCATAGGGATACTCGGGCCATGCTGGGCCTGGAGGAAGGCACATGGGCGAGAATCCAGCCTAAGGGTTTGGATCATAGGCTGCAGGACCTGAACTGGCAGTGCCTTCATGGTAAGCTGCCAGTCAGGGACGTCTTACATAGGCATAAGCTGACCAGACACCCCCGCTGCCCCAGGCCCGAGTGCAGCGAGGATGAGACCATCAGGCACGTGTTTTGGGACTGTGGGCATGCACAGAGAGTTTGGGGGTTGGTAGCGGGCCTGTGTGGACGTGTGGACCCGCAGCCCGGTCTGACCTACGACAAGGTGTTGAAGGGGTGGGACCCCAAGCTCCATAACCCCTTCGGCCCCTGGATGTGGCTGCTGGTCAGCATTACCAAGCGAGAGCTGTGGAATGCTAGGACCGCGCTCATCCGCAGAGGGGTTCATCTGGAGGCACAAGGGGTATTCCGTAAAATCCGGGCCGACTTGGGTTTCAGGATGGAGACTGACGTCATCCAGCGGGGCTATCACGAGGCCAAGGAGAGGTGGAAGGGCCTCTTTTGGCTTTAGCCCCGTTTCGTTTAGGTGGTGACGCTCCATTCTACAGGGTTTGATGTGACACACCTTTCTGAAGCACACTGGAGATACTTCGGGTTTTAGGTGAGTGTGCTTTGTTTTTTTTTTGCGTGTGTTGTATTCAAAATGGTTTTATCTAACAGCATGTGCATAATTAATTGAGCACGGTTTTTGGTTGATCATTTTTAGCACCTATTTATTCATATTAACAATAACTGTATTTATTAACATTTTACTCTGGTTTGTTGTGCTGCTTTTTAAATGATTGACCTTGTTTTTATTCCCGAGGTGCTGATTTTACGTGTGTGGAAATGTATGACCCTGTCCCAACCTGACCCTGGTGTAGAGGTTGGAGGTCGCCGGGTGTGTTCCTCCTTTAATGGTTTTAGGTTTTAATAGCTGGCATTTAAGGTGGCATTTTATTTGTGTAAATGGCCATTTAATTGTAATTGTGTTTTAATTGATATTGTAATGACATTTTTTGGTGGTTTTATAGTTTTGTGTTTTATTGCAGTTCTGGAGATGTTTTGTTTAATATTGTTTTAATAATGGTTTGTTTTGTATAGCATATATAAGTAGCACTGTGTTGAGAATGTTTTAGCCTTTTATAAAGTATTTATGGATCTGTATTTGTGAACCAAAAAGGCTGTTTTATTATGTCTTGATGACAGTGCAAATTGATGTTTATATGCTTTGTATATTTGTGTGATTTTAATTGTTGTGCAGAACTGTATAATAAAGTATTGAAAAAAAATCTGTTCTTATCAGTTTAATATCTGATACGTCCCCCATGGAGGGGACCACATATTAAACGGATTTTTGGAACAGGGAGCCGGAAGTGGGGCTTGCCCCGTCCGCTCCACGCATCGACCCGGTATTGCAGTGCTTCCGGGAATGGTGCACCTCTACTGCCCCCTGTTGTCGAAAGGCAGAACTGACTGACTGACTGACTGACTGAGTGAGTGAGTGAGTGAGTGGCTAATAGACTGAGTGCTGTGAGGGGGGGGGCCCTGTCTGTGCGTGGCCCCCGTTTCCCGCCGTTTTTCTTTTTTTTTTTTTTTTTTTTTTTTTTTTTTTTTTAAAGGAAGGTGACACACTGTTTGTGCGGTGGACAGCTGCGCTGAGGTAAGGCATGATGTCATCTTTGCCTTTTGAATTTCCCCTCATGTTTGTTAAAATGATTGCTGTCTTTTGAGAGGACAGGAGGACAGGGAGGAGTCGGGGCCCCGAGGACGGCGGCTGCGACGCCCCTGGGCATTCTACTCCGAGCGGGGGCGTCACGCAGGCCCGGCTAACGGCGACGGGCTTGGCGGCGGCCCCATATCGACTCGGGTCTCTCTTCATCCCGTATAAATCTTTCGCCTTTTACTAAAGATTTCCGTGGAGAGGGATAGCGATGAGTTCATGGTATTTTTGGAGGCTCTGCCCAAGCAGAGCTGCACTGCTGCTGTCAAAGGAAGACTGGGCCCGGCTTAGCGGCTGGCGTTAGGTGCCCGGTGGCGCGGCTGTGGTCTCCCTGGATCACGCGTGGACTCGCCGGGCGACACCTGCCAGAGGGGCTGGTGAGGGCTGAGCCGCGCCAGCTCCGTCGGCATCCCGCATGCCGGCGCCCGGCGGGGCGCAATTTGTGGGTATCGCTTCTCGGCCTTTTGGCTAAGATCAAGTGTAGTATCTGTTCTTATCAGTTTAATATCTGATACGTCCCCCATGGAGGGGACCACATATTAAACGGATTTTTGGAACAGGGAGCCGGAAGTGGGGCTTGCCCCGTCCGCTCCACGCATCGACCCGGTATTGCAGTGCTTCCGGGAATGGTGCACCTCTACTGCCCCCTGTTGTCGAAAGGCAGAACTGACTGACTGACTGACTGAGTGAGTGAGTGAGTGAGTGAGTGAGTGAGTGAGTGAGTGACTAATAGACTGAGTGCTGTGAGGGGGGGGGCCCTGTCTGTGCGTGGCCCCCGTTTCCCGCCGTTTTTCTTTTTTTTTTTTTTTTTTTTTTTTTTTTTAAAGGAAGGTGACACACTGTTTGTGCGGTGGACAGCTGCGCTGAGGTAAGGCATGATGTCATCTTTGCCTTTTGAATTTCCCCTCATGTTTGTTAAAATGATTGCTGTCTTTTGAGAGGACAGGAGGACAGGGAGGAGTCGGGGCCCCGAGGACGGCGGCTGCGACGCCCCTGGGCATTCTACTCCGAGCGGGGGCGTCACGCAGGCCCGGCTAACGGCGACGGGCTTGGCGGCGGCCCCATATCGACTCGGGTCTCTCTTCATCCCGTATAAATCTTTCGCCTTTTACTAAAGATTTCCGTGGAGAGGGATAGCGATGAGTTCATGGTATTTTTGGAGGCTCTGCCCAAGCAGAGCTGCACTGCTGCTGTCAAAGGAAGACTGGGCCCGGCTTAGCGGCTGGCGTTAGGTGCCCGGTGGCGCGGCTGTGGTCTCCCTGGATCACGCGTGGACTCGCCGGGCGACACCTGCCAGAGGGGCTGGTGAGGGCTGAGCCGCGCCAGCTCCGTCGGCATCCCGCATGCCGGCGCCCGGCGGGGCGCAATTTGTGGGTATCGCTTCTCGGCCTTTTGGCTAAGATCAAGTGTAGTATCTGTTCTTATCAGTTTAATATCTGATACGTCCCCCATGGAGGGGACCACATATTAAACGGATTTTTGGAACAGGGAGCCGGAAGTGGGGCTTGCCCCGTCCGCTCCACGCATCGACCCGGTATTGCAGTGCTTCCGGGAATGGTGCACCTCTACTGCCCCCTGTTGTCGAAAGGCAGAACTGACTGACTGACTGACTGACTGACTGACTGAGTGAGTGAGTGAGTGAGTGAGTGAGTGAGTGAGTGACTAATAGACTGAGTGCTGTGAGGGGGGGGGCCCTGTCTGTGCGTGGCCCCCGTTTCCCGCCGTTTTTCTTTTTTTTTTTTTTTTTTTTTTTTTTTTTAAAGGAAGGTGACACACTGTTTGTGCGGTGGACAGCTGCGCTGAGGTAAGGCATGATGTCATCTTTGCCTTTTGAATTTCCCCTCATGTTTGTTAAAATGATTGCTGTCTTTTGAGAGGACAGGAGGACAGGGAGGAGTCGGGGCCCCGAGGACGGCGGCTGCGACGCCCCTGGGCATTCTACTCCGAGCGGGGGCGTCACGCAGGCCCGGCTAACGGCGACGGGCTTGGCGGCGGCCCCATATCGACTCGGGTCTCTCTTCATCCCGTATAAATCTTTCGCCTTTTACTAAAGATTTCCGTGGAGAGGGATAGCGATGAGTTCATGGTATTTTTGGAGGCTCTGCCCAAGCAGAGCTGCACTGCTGCTGTCAAAGGAAGACTGGGCCCGGCTTAGCGGCTGGCGTTAGGTGCCCGGTGGCGCGGCTGTGGTCTCCCTGGATCACGCGTGGACTCGCCGGGCGACACCTGCCAGAGGGGCTGGTGAGGGCTGAGCCGCGCCAGCTCCGTCGGCATCCCGCATGCCGGCGCCCGGCGGGGCGCAATTTGTGGGTATCGCTTCTCGGCCTTTTGGCTAAGATCAAGTTTTTAAAAACTTTTGGCGTTTTTCTTAGCCGTTTTACCCGTCGTGTTTTTTAGTTTAGCGGATACCAAGGGGATCCTAATGCGTGTCCAGCAGGTGGCCTGACCGCCGCTGCCACGGGGTGAACCTTGGTATCCTGTTTTAGTGTTTTTCAGCCCTTGTTTGTTTTTATTCACTTTTATTATTTTATTTTTTAGTCTAGTTTTTAGCTCAGCCCGTCTTGGACTACGGCGGAAGGACCTCTGGAACACTGCGCCTTGCTCCACTCCGAGTGGGACGGCTGATGCCGGAGCACCCCAGCTGGAGGATGGCAGCTACGGCTCCCAGGACGGCAGTGACGGCCCCAGCGGCGGCTCCAGTGGCCGGGACGACCCCCTCCTCCGGACCGGGTCCGATGGTAGGTGGCGGTCTGCTTAACACGGCCCGGTTCCGTTGGAGGAACCTGGATGGAGAGGCCCAGTTTCACGACAGGGTCTTCTTCATCCGGGAGGTGGTGTTTGGTGTGCTGGGCTTTAAGCTGGAGGACCTGATCTGCGTCCAGAGGAACCATCCCCAGAGGTTTCTGGATGTTACCTTGGCCTCTGAGGAGGCATACCGGAGGGTGCTGGAGCAGAGCAAGTCCGACCACCCGCTCTTGAATATGTACTCGGTTGAGCCCTTGTGGTTTACGGACAAGCGGGTGGTAACGGTGCATGTGTTCAATCCTTACGTGTCGGCGGAGGCCGTCTGCCATTTCCTCACTAAACACGTTGAGGTTTTACCAGGACACAGAGACGTCCGGGACGAGCTGGGTGTGTGGAATGGGCGCCGCCAGTTTCAGGTGCGACTGCGGCCGGATGGAAAGGGGGGATATCTTCATCCCCCAGCCTACTTTTCCATCGGGCCCAACAGGGGGTACCTGTTCTACACTGGACAGCCTACCTTCTGCCGGTCGTGCCAGGGCCATGGACACAAGGCGGAGGACTGCCCGGACCTTAAGTGCCGTAACTGCCTTGAGCCCGGGCACATGGCTAAGGACTGTAAGGGCCCCCAACGTTGCCGCCACTGTAGCAGCGAGGAGCACCTGGCCCGTGTCTGCCCCCAGCGCTCCTATGCGGGCGTTCTGGCGGGTGGTGGGCAGGTGAGGCGTGTGCCGGACCGGGAGCTGCTCCCTGCCCCAAAGCCAGGGGGGCCTCAGGAGAGGTCAGTGGGGGCCCAGGAAGAAGTGGCCAGGTCCCCAGTGAAGACCCCGTTGGGGGCTGAGGGGCCCCGGGCTCAGGCTGGGCAGTCCCCGCAGGCCCGGGCCGGGGTCACCAAAAGGAAGAAGAAGGGTGACCCCAAGGACAAAACTAAGAAGACGAGGAAGGAAGCAGAGGAGGCAACAGGTACCCCCAAGGAGGCGGCGCCCCCAGCTGAGGCCCCTGTACAGGTCGTATCGCCCCCCGCCCCCAAAACAGAAGATATAAGTTGGAATTTGTCAATGTTGTCCCCAGCCCTTCCCCAGGAGGACATTACCTTTTCGGGCCTGGAGGTTTCACCAAACGACCAGGCCTACCTGGAGGACTCCATGCTGGGGAAAATTCTGGGCATGAGCGGGGAGGGGGAACAGGGGTCTTAATAGCTGGTTTTAGGGTTTATAGTTTTTAAAATTTTTATGGTTTTAATTTCTTATTGTTTTATTCTTTTTTTAATCCCCCCATGGCTGATTTTAAAATTTTTACTGTTAACGTCAGAGGGTTGAGGAACCCAGTCAAAAGGGCCGCGGTCTTTGATGAACTGACATCCTCCCCTTTCAATCTCTGTTTCTTGCAGGAAGTCCACCTCAGGGACCAGCGGGACGTGGCTCTTTTCTCACAAGCGTGGAAGAGGGGTAAGTCCTGCTGGAGCGTTGGTGGTGTCCATTCTTCAGGCGTCGGCATCCTTTTTGGTGACCGGGCCTTTGAGAATGTGAGTACCTTCACTGTAGTGCAGGGAAGGGTTTTGGGAGTGGACGCCACCTGGAGAGGTCAGCACATCCGGGCGATGTGCGTTTACGCTCCAGTGGAGGCCTCGTCCCGCATTGCGCTTTTTGAGGAGCTGGCCCAGTTTTGTGTCACTAATAGACACATAATTTTAGGAGGGGACTTCAATACTTTTTTAGAAGGGAAAGGGGATGTCAGCACTAAACATTTTAGGAATTTGATCCGCAGCCTCAACCTCTCTGATGGTTTTAAAACGTGCAACCCCACAGATCCGGGCCATACCTGGCACAACAGTCGTGGGGCCAGCAGCCGTATTGATTATATTTTAGCTTCGCCCTCTGTTGTTTTTAGGAAGGTTTTGAGGTCTCCACGGTGGTACTCGGACCATACATCGGTCGAGGCCACAGTTTCCATTGACGCCCCTACCTTCGGGAGGGGCTATTGGAAGCTGAACGTGGAGATCTTAGAAGAGAGAGACTTTAGGTCTCTCTTCCTGGATCATTTTACTGCGTGGCGGGGCTGTAAGGCAGCCTACGTCTCCACGGCCGCATGGTGGGAGAGCGTAAAAGAGAGGGTTAGAGCTCTAGCTATCCACTATTGCGGCCAGCGTAAAGCTAAAAGGCTTTACGAAATCCAACGGCTAGAGACCAGGCTGCAGAGGGAGTATGCCCGCCACAACAACGGAGGGGCTTTTAACTTTGAGGAGGTGCAGGCAGCCAAAGCTAAGCTGAGGGGCCTGCACGAGCAATCGGCTGCGGCCTCCTTGTTTTGGGCCAGGGCTTTGGAAAGGGAGGAGAATGAGAAATGTACAGCCTTCTTCTTTAATAAGGTGAAACTGGCCCGTGAGGAAAAGTGTTTCACTGCCCTCCGGGACCAAGGAGGCAACCTGGTCTCCGATTCGGCCCGGATGCTGGAGGTTGCTAAATGTTTTTACGGTGACCTTTTTAAGAAAAGGGAGACCGAACCTGAGCTAGGGGAGCAGTTTTTATCTAAACTCAAACCTAGTCTTCCCAGTGAGGCAAGGGACAGCTTAGATGCCCCCTTCACTCTAGCCGAGCTGACTGAGGTGCTAGGCAAAATGAACCGGCGCAAAGTTCCTGGTCTCGATGGACTCCCCGTGGAATTCTATTCCACGTTTTGGGAAGTCCTCGGGCCGGAGCTGCTAGAAGTGGCTGAGGACGTGCAGCGTCAGGGCATGCTCACCAAGAGCATGCGGTCAGGGGTCTTGTCTTTGTTGTACAAGAAGGGCGATCGTGCCGAACTTGGCAACTGGAGACCCCTGACAATGCTTTGCGTAGATGCAAAGATCATAGCAAAGACCCTAACTGAGCGCCTAAAAAAGGCCATGACCCACCTGGTCCATAGTGACCAGACTTGCGGGGTCCCGGGTCGATCTGCGACTTGGAATTTACATTTAATTCGGGACGCGATCGCCTGGGCTGAGGACAGGAATGTCCCTCTGGCACTCGTTAGCTTGGACCAGGAGAAGGCGTTTGACCGAGTGGACCACTGCTTCCTGTTTGGGGTATTGAGCAGGCTAGGTTTTGGGCCTAAGTTCTTGGGATGGGTTCATGCGCTTTATACTGAGGTTGGTAGCCATGTGTCGATTAATGGTTCCCTCAGTGATTGGGTTCCCCAGTCAAGTGGAGTGAGGCAGGGTTGCCCTCTCTCCCCCCTCCTCTACGCTCTATATATAGAGCCGTTGGCGAGCGCCATCCGTGCCCATCCAGGTATCAACGGCCTGATCCTGCCAGGGAGTGGGGGCCTGACGGTAAAGCTGGCCCAGTACGCAGACGATACCACTCTGTTTGTGTGCTCGGACCATGCGCTCGGTCACGCCCTGGGCTTGGTGCAGGCGTTCGGGAAGGCCTCCGGGGCTGCACTTAACCTGAGCAAGTCGGTGGTCAAGTACTTTGGCAGCTGGAAGGCGAGAGAGGACGTCCCGGGGGGGCTCACTCTCTGCGGCGGCCCTCTCAAGGTGTTGGGGGTTAACTTTCTTTCGAAAGGTGCTGCCCGGGTAAACTGGGAAGAGCGTTTGACGATCGCCAGGCGGAAGATCGGACTGTGGAAGTCCAGGTCCCTGTCCTTCCAAGGTAAGGTTTTAGCCTTAAAAGTGGATATTCTTCCCACCCTGCTCTACCTTGCACATGTGTACCCTTTGCCCCGCTTCATGCGCAGAGGCCTGACGAAGGACGTTTTCAACCTCGTCTGGGGGGGCAGGTACGAGTACGTGCGTAGGGAAGTGATGTATCTCGGAAAGGACAGTGGGGGGAGGGATGTTATTGACTTTCCTCTCAAGCTTGACTGCCTGTTCTTCTCGCAGCTCTGCACGCGCCTGGCAGCTCCCCTCGAGCACCCCCACCAGTATTTTGTTCACTTGTGGCTGGCCCTGCCCATGAGACGTCTGGTGGCGTCGTGGACCAACGCCGGGCCCAAGGCTGAGACCCTGCCGGCCCACTACAGCCACGCTGTTAAGTGGAGTAAGTCTTTTCCGGCAGGTGTCAAGACAGAGGCCTTGACCAAGCATAGAGCGCTTTACAGTGCTTTGCTTGGTCATAGGGATACTCGGGCCATGCTGGGCCTGGAGGAAGGCACATGGGCGAGAATCCAGCCTAAGGGTTTGGATCACAGGCTGCAGGACCTGAACTGGCAGTGCCTTCATGGTAAGCTGCCAGTCAGGGACGTCTTACATAGGCATAAGCTGACCAGACACCCCCGCTGCCCCAGGCCCGAGTGCAGCGAGGATGAGACCATCAGGCACGTGTTTTGGGACTGTGGGCATGCACAGAGAGTTTGGGGGTTGGTAGCGGGCCTGTGTGGACGTGTGGACCCGCAGCCCGGTCTGACCTACGACAAGGTGTTGAAGGGGCGGGACCCCAACCTCCATAACCCCTTCGGCCCCTGGATGTGGCTGCTGGTCAGCATTACCAAGCGAGAGCTGTGGAATGCCAGGACCGCGCTCATCCGCAGAGGGGTTCATCTGGAGGCACAAGGGGTATTCCGTAAAATTCGGGCCGACTTGGGTTTCAGGATGGAGACTGACGTCATCCAGCGGGGCTATCACGAGGCCAAGGAGAGGTGGAAGGGCCTCTTTTGGCTTTAGCCCCGTGTTGTTTAGGTGGTGACGCTCCATTCTACAGGGTGGACATGACGCACCTTTCTGGAGCACACAGAAGGTACTTTGGGTTTTAGGTAAGTGTGCTTGGTTTTTGTGCGTGTGTTGTATTTCAAATATTTATTTATTTATTTATTTTTTTTAAATAATTGCATGTACAGAACTTATTGTGCACTACTGGTTGATCACTTTTAGCACGTGTTTATTAATATTAACATTATTTATTAACATTTTAACTTGTTTGATGTGCTTTGTGTTTGTGATTAACCGTATTTTATGCCCGAAGTCACAGATTTTATGTGTGTGAGGATGGTATATAACCCTGTTTTAACCCGACCCTTGTGTTTGAAGTTTGAGGTCTGCGGGTCTGTTCCTCTTTTAAGGTTTTAACTTTTTAATGACTTGCATTTGAGGTGACATTTTATTTGTATAAATGGCCATATCAATGTAATTAAAGGTTATTTGTTTGGAATTTTAATTGTTGATTGTATTGTTTATATATAGTTCTGCATATTTTGCTTGTTTAATTCTATTTTAATATATATTATTAACGTTTGGTTGTACAGGCATTGATGTGTATAACTTGGAAAATTTCAACCTTTTACATTGTTGTTATGTTGCTTTATGATGAGTACTGTTTTTGCAGGAAGAGGTTGTTTTAATATTCCGTGTTGACAATGCCATGTTTTAAAAGTGTGGTTTTTATTCAATGTCTTAAATTGCTTGTGTTAATGTGTGTGCAGAACTGTTAAATAAAGTATTGAAAAAAAAAAAAAAAAAAAATCTGTTCTTATCAGTTTAATATCTGATACGTCCCCCATGGAGGGGACCACATATTAAACGGATTTTTGGAACAGGGAGCCGGAAGTGGGGCTTGCCCCGTCCGCTCCACGCATCGACCCGGTATTGCAGTGCTTCCGGGAATGGTGCACCTCTACTGCCCCCTGTTGTCGAAAGGCAGAACTGACTGACTGACTGACTGACTGACTGACTGAGTGAGTGAGTGAGTGAGTGAGTGAGTGAGTGAGTGAGTGACTAATAGACTGAGTGCTGTGAGGGGGGGGGCCCTGTCTGTGCGTGGCCCCCGTTTCCCGCCGTTTTTCTTTTTTTTTTTTTTTTTTTTTTTTTTTTTTAAAGGAAGGTGACACACTGTTTGTGCGGTGGACAGCTGCGCTGAGGTAAGGCATGATGTCATCTTTGCCTTTTGAATTTCCCCTCATGTTTGTTAAAATGATTGCTGTCTTTTGAGAGGACAGGAGGACAGGGAGGAGTCGGGGCCCCGAGGACGGCGGCTGCGACGCCCCTGGGCATTCTACTCCGAGCGGGGGCGTCACGCAGGCCCGGCTAACGGCGACGGGCTTGGCGGCGGCCCCATATCGACTCGGGTCTCTCTTCATCCCGTATAAATCTTTCGCCTTTTACTAAAGATTTCCGTGGAGAGGGATAGCGATGAGTTCATGGTATTTTTGGAGGCTCTGCCCAAGCAGAGCTGCACTGCTGCTGTCAAAGGAAGACTGGGCCCGGCTTAGCGGCTGGCGTTAGGTGCCCGGTGGCGCGGCTGTGGTCTCCCTGGATCACGCGTGGACTCGCCGGGCGACACCTGCCAGAGGGGCTGGTGAGGGCTGAGCCGCGCCAGCTCCGTCGGCATCCCGCATGCCGGCGCCCGGCGGGGCGCAATTTGTGGGTATCGCTTCTCGGCCTTTTGGCTAAGATCAAGTGTAGTATCTGTTCTTATCAGTTTAATATCTGATACGTCCCCCATGGAGGGGACCACATATTAAACGGATTTTTGGAACAGGGAGCCGGAAGTGGGGCTTGCCCCGTCCGCTCCACGCATCGACCCGGTATTGCAGTGCTTCCGGGAATGGTGCACCTCTACTGCCCCCTGTTGTCGAAAGGCAGAACTGACTGACTGACTGACTGACTGACTGTCTGACTGACTGACTGACTGAGTGAGTGAGTGACTAATAGACTGAGTGCTGTGAGGGGGGGGGCCCTGTCTGTGCGTGGCCCCCGTTTCCCGCCGTTTTTCTTTTTTTTTTTTTTTTTTTTTTTTTTAAAGGAAGGTGACACACTGTTTGTGCGGTGGACAGCTGCGCTGAGGTAAGGCATGATGTCATCTTTGCCTTTTGAATTTCCCCTCATGTTTGTTAAAATGATTGCTGTCTTTTGAGAGGACAGGAGGACAGGGAGGAGTCGGGGCCCCGAGGACGGCGGCTGCGACGCCCCTGGGCATTCTACTCCGAGCGGGGGCGTCACGCAGGCCCGGCTAACGGCGACGGGCTTGGCGGCGGCCCCATATCGACTCGGGTCTCTCTTCATCCCGTATAAATCTTTCGCCTTTTACTAAAGATTTCCGTGGAGAGGGATAGCGATGAGTTCATGGTATTTTTGGAGGCTCTGCCCAAGCAGAGCTGCACTGCTGCTGTCAAAGGAAGACTGGGCCCGGCTTAGCGGCTGGCGTTAGGTGCCCGGTGGCGCGGCTGTGGTCTCCCTGGATCACGCGTGGACTCGCCGGGCGACACCTGCCAGAGGGGCTGGTGAGGGCTGAGCCGCGCCAGCTCCGTCGGCATCCCGCATGCCGGCGCCCGGCGGGGCGCAATTTGTGGGTATCGCTTCTCGGCCTTTTGGCTAAGATCAAGTGTAGTATCTGTTCTTATCAGTTTAATATCTGATACGTCCCCCATGGAGGGGACCACATATTAAACGGATTTTTGGAACAGGGAGCCGGAAGTGGGGCTTGCCCCGTCCGCTCCACGCATCGACCCGGTATTGCAGTGCTTCCGGGAATGGTGCACCTCTACTGCCCCCTGTTGTCGAAAGGCAGAACTGACTGACTGACTGACTGACTGACTGACTGAGTGAGTGAGTGAGTGAGTGAGTGACTAATAGACTGAGTGCTGTGAGGGGGGGGGCCCTGTCTGTGCGTGGCCCCCGTTTCCCGCCGTTTTTCTTTTTTTTTTTTTTTTTTTTTTTTTTTTTAAAGGAAGGTGACACACTGTTTGTGCGGTGGACAGCTGCGCTGAGGTAAGGCATGATGTCATCTTTGCCTTTTGAATTTCCCCTCATGTTTGTTAAAATGATTGCTGTCTTTTGAGAGGACAGGAGGACAGGGAGGAGTCGGGGCCCCGAGGACGGCGGCTGCGACGCCCCTGGGCATTCTACTCCGAGCGGGGGCGTCACGCAGGCCCGGCTAACGGCGACGGGCTTGGCGGCGGCCCCATATCGACTCGGGTCTCTCTTCATCCCGTATAAATCTTTCGCCTTTTACTAAAGATTTCCGTGGAGAGGGATAGCGATGAGTTCATGGTATTTTTGGAGGCTCTGCCCAAGCAGAGCTGCACTGCTGCTGTCAAAGGAAGACTGGGCCCGGCTTAGCGGCTGGCGTTAGGTGCCCGGTGGCGCGGCTGTGGTCTCCCTGGATCACGCGTGGACTCGCCGGGCGACACCTGCCAGAGGGGCTGGTGAGGGCTGAGCCGCGCCAGCTCCGTCGGCATCCCGCATGCCGGCGCCCGGCGGGGCGCAATTTGTGGGTATCGCTTCTCGGCCTTTTGGCTAAGATCAAGTGTAGTATCTGTTCTTATCAGTTTAATATCTGATACGTCCCCCATGGAGGGGACCACATATTAAACGGATTTTTGGAACAGGGAGCCGGAAGTGGGGCTTGCCCCGTCCGCTCCACGCATCGACCCGGTATTGCAGTGCTTCCGGGAATGGTGCACCTCTACTGCCCCCTGTTGTCGAAAGGCAGAACTGACTGACTGACTGACTGACTGACTGACTGAGTGAGTGAGTGAGTGAGTGAGTGAGTGAGTGACTAATAGACTGAGTGCTGTGAGGGGGGGGGCCCTGTCTGTGCGTGGCCCCCGTTTCCCGCCGTTTTTCTTTTTTTTTTTTTTTTTTTTTTTTTTTTTTAAAGGAAGGTGACACACTGTTTGTGCGGTGGACAGCTGCGCTGAGGTAAGGCATGATGTCATCTTTGCCTTTTGAATTTCCCCTCATGTTTGTTAAAATGATTGCTGTCTTTTGAGAGGACAGGAGGACAGGGAGGAGTCGGGGCCCCGAGGACGGCGGCTGCGACGCCCCTGGGCATTCTACTCCGAGCGGGGGCGTCACGCAGGCCCGGCTAACGGCGACGGGCTTGGCGGCGGCCCCATATCGACTCGGGTCTCTCTTCATCCCGTATAAATCTTTCGCCTTTTACTAAAGATTTCCGTGGAGAGGGATAGCGATGAGTTCATGGTATTTTTGGAGGCTCTGCCCAAGCAGAGCTGCACTGCTGCTGTCAAAGGAAGACTGGGCCCGGCTTAGCGGCTGGCGTTAGGTGCCCGGTGGCGCGGCTGTGGTCTCCCTGGATCACGCGTGGACTCGCCGGGCGACACCTGCCAGAGGGGCTGGTGAGGGCTGAGCCGCGCCAGCTCCGTCGGCATCCCGCATGCCGGCGCCCGGCGGGGCGCAATTTGTGGGTATCGCTTCTCGGCCTTTTGGCTAAGATCAAGTGTAGTATCTGTTCTTATCAGTTTAATATCTGATACGTCCCCCATGGAGGGGACCACATATTAAACGGATTTTTGGAACAGGGAGCCGGAAGTGGGGCTTGCCCCGTCCGCTCCACGCATCGACCCGGTATTGCAGTGCTTCCGGGAATGGTGCACCTCTACTGCCCCCTGTTGTCGAAAGGCAGAACTGACTGACTGACTGACTGACTGACTGACTGAGTGAGTGAGTGAGTGAGTGAGTGACTAATAGACTGAGTGCTGTGAGGGGGGGGGCCCTGTCTGTGCGTGGCCCCCGTTTCCCGCCGTTTTTCTTTTTTTTTTTTTTTTTTTTTTTTTTTTTTAAAGGAAGGTGACACACTGTTTGTGCGGTGGACAGCTGCGCTGAGGTAAGGCATGATGTCATCTTTGCCTTTTGAATTTCCCCTCATGTTTGTTAAAATGATTGCTGTCTTTTGAGAGGACAGGAGGACAGGGAGGAGTCGGGGCCCCGAGGACGGCGGCTGCGACGCCCCTGGGCATTCTACTCCGAGCGGGGGCGTCACGCAGGCCCGGCTAACGGCGACGGGCTTGGCGGCGGCCCCATATCGACTCGGGTCTCTCTTCATCCCGTATAAATCTTTCGCCTTTTACTAAAGATTTCCGTGGAGAGGGATAGCGATGAGTTCATGGTATTTTTGGAGGCTCTGCCCAAGCAGAGCTGCACTGCTGCTGTCAAAGGAAGACTGGGCCCGGCTTAGCGGCTGGCGTTAGGTGCCCGGTGGCGCGGCTGTGGTCTCCCTGGATCACGCGTGGACTCGCCGGGCGACACCTGCCAGAGGGGCTGGTGAGGGCTGAGCCGCGCCAGCTCCGTCGGCATCCCGCATGCCGGCGCCCGGCGGGGCGCAATTTGTGGGTATCGCTTCTCGGCCTTTTGGCTAAGATCAAGTGTAGTATCTGTTCTTATCAGTTTAATATCTGATACGTCCCCCATGGAGGGGACCACATATTAAACGGATTTTTGGAACAGGGAGCCGGAAGTGGGGCTTGCCCCGTCCGCTCCACGCATCGACCCGGTATTGCAGTGCTTCCGGGAATGGTGCACCTCTACTGCCCCCTGTTGTCGAAAGGCAGAACTGACTGACTGACTGACTGACTGACTGACTGAGTGAGTGAGTGAGTGAGTGAGTGAGTGAGTGACTAATAGACTGAGTGCTGTGAGGGGGGGGGCCCTGTCTGTGCGTGGCCCCCGTTTCCCGCCGTTTTTCTTTTTTTTTTTTTTTTTTTTTTAAAGGAAGGTGACACACTGTTTGTGCGGTGGACAGCTGCGCTGAGGTAAGGCATGATGTCATCTTTGCCTTTTGAATTTCCCCTCATGTTTGTTAAAATGATTGCTGTCTTTTGAGAGGACAGGAGGACAGGGAGGAGTCGGGGCCCCGAGGACGGCGGCTGCGACGCCCCTGGGCATTCTACTCCGAGCGGGGGCGTCACGCAGGCCCGGCTAACGGCGACGGGCTTGGCGGCGGCCCCATATCGACTCGGGTCTCTCTTCATCCCGTATAAATCTTTCGCCTTTTACTAAAGATTTCCGTGGAGAGGGATAGCGATGAGTTCATGGTATTTTTGGAGGCTCTGCCCAAGCAGAGCTGCACTGCTGCTGTCAAAGGAAGACTGGGCCCGGCTTAGCGGCTGGCGTTAGGTGCCCGGTGGCGCGGCTGTGGTCTCCCTGGATCACGCGTGGACTCGCCGGGCGACACCTGCCAGAGGGGCTGGTGAGGGCTGAGCCGCGCCAGCTCCGTCGGCATCCCGCATGCCGGCGCCCGGCGGGGCGCAATTTGTGGGTATCGCTTCTCGGCCTTTTGGCTAAGATCAAGTGTAGTATCTGTTCTTATCAGTTTAATATCTGATACGTCCCCCATGGAGGGGACCACATATTAAACGGATTTTTGGAACAGGGAGCCGGAAGTGGGGCTTGCCCCGTCCGCTCCACGCATCGACCCGGTATTGCAGTGCTTCCGGGAATGGTGCACCTCTACTGCCCCCTGTTGTCGAAAGGCAGAACTGACTGACTGACTGACTGACTGACTGACTGAGTGAGTGAGTGAGTGAGTGAGTGAGTGAGTGACTAATAGACTGAGTGCTGTGAGGGGGGGGGCCCTGTCTGTGCGTGGCCCCCGTTTCCCGCCGTTTTTCTTTTTTTTTTTTTTTTTTTTTTAAAGGAAGGTGACACACTGTTTGTGCGGTGGACAGCTGCGCTGAGGTAAGGCATGATGTCATCTTTGCCTTTTGAATTTCCCCTCATGTTTGTTAAAATGATTGCTGTCTTTTGAGAGGACAGGAGGACAGGGAGGAGTCGGGGCCCCGAGGACGGCGGCTGCGACGCCCCTGGGCATTCTACTCCGAGCGGGGGCGTCACGCAGGCCCGGCTAACGGCGACGGGCTTGGCGGCGGCCCCATATCGACTCGGGTCTCTCTTCATCCCGTATAAATCTTTCGCCTTTTACTAAAGATTTCCGTGGAGAGGGATAGCGATGAGTTCATGGTATTTTTGGAGGCTCTGCCCAAGCAGAGCTGCACTGCTGCTGTCAAAGGAAGACTGGGCCCGGCTTAGCGGCTGGCGTTAGGTGCCCGGTGGCGCGGCTGTGGTCTCCCTGGATCACGCGTGGACTCGCCGGGCGACACCTGCCAGAGGGGCTGGTGAGGGCTGAGCCGCGCCAGCTCCGTCGGCATCCCGCATGCCGGCGCCCGGCGGGGCGCAATTTGTGGGTATCGCTTCTCGGCCTTTTGGCTAAGATCAAGTGTAGTATCTGTTCTTATCAGTTTAATATCTGATACGTCCCCCATGGAGGGGACCACATATTAAACGGATTTTTGGAACAGGGAGCCGGAAGTGGGGCTTGCCCCGTCCGCTCCACGCATCGACCCGGTATTGCAGTGCTTCCGGGAATGGTGCACCTCTACTGCCCCCTGTTGTCGAAAGGCAGAACTGACTGACTGACTGACTGACTGACTGACTGAGTGAGTGAGTGAGTGAGTGAGTGAGTGAGTGAGTGAGTGACTAATAGACTGAGTGCTGTGAGGGGGGGGGCCCTGTCTGTGCGTGGCCCCCGTTTCCCGCCGTTTTTCTTTTTTTTTTTTTTTTTTTTTTTTTTTTTTAAAGGAAGGTGACACACTGTTTGTGCGGTGGACAGCTGCGCTGAGGTAAGGCATGATGTCATCTTTGCCTTTTGAATTTCCCCTCATGTTTGTTAAAATGATTGCTGTCTTTTGAGAGGACAGGAGGACAGGGAGGAGTCGGGGCCCCGAGGACGGCGGCTGCGACGCCCCTGGGCATTCTACTCCGAGCGGGGGCGTCACGCAGGCCCGGCTAACGGCGACGGGCTTGGCGGCGGCCCCATATCGACTCGGGTCTCTCTTCATCCCGTATAAATCTTTCGCCTTTTACTAAAGATTTCCGTGGAGAGGGATAGCGATGAGTTCATGGTATTTTTGGAGGCTCTGCCCAAGCAGAGCTGCACTGCTGCTGTCAAAGGAAGACTGGGCCCGGCTTAGCGGCTGGCGTTAGGTGCCCGGTGGCGCGGCTGTGGTCTCCCTGGATCACGCGTGGACTCGCCGGGCGACACCTGCCAGAGGGGCTGGTGAGGGCTGAGCCGCGCCAGCTCCGTCGGCATCCCGCATGCCGGCGCCCGGCGGGGCGCAATTTGTGGGTATCGCTTCTCGGCCTTTTGGCTAAGATCAAGTGTAGTATCTGTTCTTATCAGTTTAATATCTGATACGTCCCCCATGGAGGGGACCACATATTAAACGGATTTTTGGAACAGGGAGCCGGAAGTGGGGCTTGCCCCGTCCGCTCCACGCATCGACCCGGTATTGCAGTGCTTCCGGGAATGGTGCACCTCTACTGCCCCCTGTTGTCGAAAGGCAGAACTGACTGACTGACTGACTGACTGACTGACTGAGTGAGTGAGTGAGTGAGTGAGTGAGTGAGTGACTAATAGACTGAGTGCTGTGAGGGGGGGGGCCCTGTCTGTGCGTGGCCCCCGTTTCCCGCCGTTTTTCTTTTTTTTTTTTTTTTTTTTTTTTTTTTTTAAAGGAAGGTGACACACTGTTTGTGCGGTGGACAGCTGCGCTGAGGTAAGGCATGATGTCATCTTTGCCTTTTGAATTTCCCCTCATGTTTGTTAAAATGATTGCTGTCTTTTGAGAGGACAGGAGGACAGGGAGGAGTCGGGGCCCCGAGGACGGCGGCTGCGACGCCCCTGGGCATTCTACTCCGAGCGGGGGCGTCACGCAGGCCCGGCTAACGGCGACGGGCTTGGCGGCGGCCCCATATCGACTCGGGTCTCTCTTCATCCCGTATAAATCTTTCGCCTTTTACTAAAGATTTCCGTGGAGAGGGATAGCGATGAGTTCATGGTATTTTTGGAGGCTCTGCCCAAGCAGAGCTGCACTGCTGCTGTCAAAGGAAGACTGGGCCCGGCTTAGCGGCTGGCGTTAGGTGCCCGGTGGCGCGGCTGTGGTCTCCCTGGATCACGCGTGGACTCGCCGGGCGACACCTGCCAGAGGGGCTGGTGAGGGCTGAGCCGCGCCAGCTCCGTCGGCATCCCGCATGCCGGCGCCCGGCGGGGCGCAATTTGTGGGTATCGCTTCTCGGCCTTTTGGCTAAGATCAAGTGTAGTATCTGTTCTTATCAGTTTAATATCTGATACGTCCCCCATGGAGGGGACCACATATTAAACGGATTTTTGGAACAGGGAGCCGGAAGTGGGGCTTGCCCCGTCCGCTCCACGCATCGACCCGGTATTGCAGTGCTTCCGGGAATGGTGCACCTCTACTGCCCCCTGTTGTCGAAAGGCAGAACTGACTGACTGACTGACTGACTGACTGACTGAGTGAGTGAGTGAGTGAGTGAGTGACTAATAGACTGAGTGCTGTGAGGGGGGGGGCCCTGTCTGTGCGTGGCCCCCGTTTCCCGCCGTTTTTCTTTTTTTTTTTTTTTTTTTTTTTTTTTTTAAAGGAAGGTGACACACTGTTTGTGCGGTGGACAGCTGCGCTGAGGTAAGGCATGATGTCATCTTTGCCTTTTGAATTTCCCCTCATGTTTGTTAAAATGATTGCTGTCTTTTGAGAGGACAGGAGGACAGGGAGGAGTCGGGGCCCCGAGGACGGCGGCTGCGACGCCCCTGGGCATTCTACTCCGAGCGGGGGCGTCACGCAGGCCCGGCTAACGGCGACGGGCTTGGCGGCGGCCCCATATCGACTCGGGTCTCTCTTCATCCCGTATAAATCTTTCGCCTTTTACTAAAGATTTCCGTGGAGAGGGATAGCGATGAGTTCATGGTATTTTTGGAGGCTCTGCCCAAGCAGAGCTGCACTGCTGCTGTCAAAGGAAGACTGGGCCCGGCTTAGCGGCTGGCGTTAGGTGCCCGGTGGCGCGGCTGTGGTCTCCCTGGATCACGCGTGGACTCGCCGGGCGACACCTGCCAGAGGGGCTGGTGAGGGCTGAGCCGCGCCAGCTCCGTCGGCATCCCGCATGCCGGCGCCCGGCGGGGCGCAATTTGTGGGTATCGCTTCTCGGCCTTTTGGCTAAGATCAAGTGTAGTATCTGTTCTTATCAGTTTAATATCTGATACGTCCCCCATGGAGGGGACCACATATTAAACGGATTTTTGGAACAGGGAGCCGGAAGTGGGGCTTGCCCCGTCCGCTCCACGCATCGACCCGGTATTGCAGTGCTTCCGGGAATGGTGCACCTCTACTGCCCCCTGTTGTCGAAAGGCAGAACTGACTGACTGACTGACTGACTGACTGACTGAGTGAGTGAGTGAGTGAGTGAGTGAGTGAGTGACTAATAGACTGAGTGCTGTGAGGGGGGGGGCCCTGTCTGTGCGTGGCCCCCGTTTCCCGCCGTTTTTCTTTTTTTTTTTTTTTTTTTTTTAAAGGAAGGTGACACACTGTTTGTGCGGTGGACAGCTGCGCTGAGGTAAGGCATGATGTCATCTTTGCCTTTTGAATTTCCCCTCATGTTTGTTAAAATGATTGCTGTCTTTTGAGAGGACAGGAGGACAGGGAGGAGTCGGGGCCCCGAGGACGGCGGCTGCGACGCCCCTGGGCATTCTACTCCGAGCGGGGGCGTCACGCAGGCCCGGCTAACGGCGACGGGCTTGGCGGCGGCCCCATATCGACTCGGGTCTCTCTTCATCCCGTATAAATCTTTCGCCTTTTACTAAAGATTTCCGTGGAGAGGGATAGCGATGAGTTCATGGTATTTTTGGAGGCTCTGCCCAAGCAGAGCTGCACTGCTGCTGTCAAAGGAAGACTGGGCCCGGCTTAGCGGCTGGCGTTAGGTGCCCGGTGGCGCGGCTGTGGTCTCCCTGGATCACGCGTGGACTCGCCGGGCGACACCTGCCAGAGGGGCTGGTGAGGGCTGAGCCGCGCCAGCTCCGTCGGCATCCCGCATGCCGGCGCCCGGCGGGGCGCAATTTGTGGGTATCGCTTCTCGGCCTTTTGGCTAAGATCAAGTGTAGTATCTGTTCTTATCAGTTTAATATCTGATACGTCCCCCATGGAGGGGACCACATATTAAACGGATTTTTGGAACAGGGAGCCGGAAGTGGGGCTTGCCCCGTCCGCTCCACGCATCGACCCGGTATTGCAGTGCTTCCGGGAATGGTGCACCTCTACTGCCCCCTGTTGTCGAAAGGCAGAACTGACTGACTGACTGACTGACTGACTGACTGAGTGAGTGAGTGAGTGAGTGAGTGAGTGAGTGACTAATAGACTGAGTGCTGTGAGGGGGGGGGCCCTGTCTGTGCGTGGCCCCCGTTTCCCGCCGTTTTTCTTTTTTTTTTTTTTTTTTTTTTAAAGGAAGGTGACACACTGTTTGTGCGGTGGACAGCTGCGCTGAGGTAAGGCATGATGTCATCTTTGCCTTTTGAATTTCCCCTCATGTTTGTTAAAATGATTGCTGTCTTTTGAGAGGACAGGAGGACAGGGAGGAGTCGGGGCCCCGAGGACGGCGGCTGCGACGCCCCTGGGCATTCTACTCCGAGCGGGGGCGTCACGCAGGCCCGGCTAACGGCGACGGGCTTGGCGGCGGCCCCATATCGACTCGGGTCTCTCTTCATCCCGTATAAATCTTTCGCCTTTTACTAAAGATTTCCGTGGAGAGGGATAGCGATGAGTTCATGGTATTTTTGGAGGCTCTGCCCAAGCAGAGCTGCACTGCTGCTGTCAAAGGAAGACTGGGCCCGGCTTAGCGGCTGGCGTTAGGTGCCCGGTGGCGCGGCTGTGGTCTCCCTGGATCACGCGTGGACTCGCCGGGCGACACCTGCCAGAGGGGCTGGTGAGGGCTGAGCCGCGCCAGCTCCGTCGGCATCCCGCATGCCGGCGCCCGGCGGGGCGCAATTTGTGGGTATCGCTTCTCGGCCTTTTGGCTAAGATCAAGTGTAGTATCTGTTCTTATCAGTTTAATATCTGATACGTCCCCCATGGAGGGGACCACATATTAAACGGATTTTTGGAACAGGGAGCCGGAAGTGGGGCTTGCCCCGTCCGCTCCACGCATCGACCCGGTATTGCAGTGCTTCCGGGAATGGTGCACCTCTACTGCCCCCTGTTGTCGAAAGGCAGAACTGACTGACTGACTGACTGACTGACTGACTGAGTGAGTGAGTGAGTGAGTGAGTGAGTGAGTGAGTGAGTGACTAATAGACTGAGTGCTGTGAGGGGGGGGGCCCTGTCTGTGCGTGGCCCCCGTTTCCCGCCGTTTTTCTTTTTTTTTTTTTTTTTTTTTTTTTTTTTTAAAGGAAGGTGACACACTGTTTGTGCGGTGGACAGCTGCGCTGAGGTAAGGCATGATGTCATCTTTGCCTTTTGAATTTCCCCTCATGTTTGTTAAAATGATTGCTGTCTTTTGAGAGGACAGGAGGACAGGGAGGAGTCGGGGCCCCGAGGACGGCGGCTGCGACGCCCCTGGGCATTCTACTCCGAGCGGGGGCGTCACGCAGGCCCGGCTAACGGCGACGGGCTTGGCGGCGGCCCCATATCGACTCGGGTCTCTCTTCATCCCGTATAAATCTTTCGCCTTTTACTAAAGATTTCCGTGGAGAGGGATAGCGATGAGTTCATGGTATTTTTGGAGGCTCTGCCCAAGCAGAGCTGCACTGCTGCTGTCAAAGGAAGACTGGGCCCGGCTTAGCGGCTGGCGTTAGGTGCCCGGTGGCGCGGCTGTGGTCTCCCTGGATCACGCGTGGACTCGCCGGGCGACACCTGCCAGAGGGGCTGGTGAGGGCTGAGCCGCGCCAGCTCCGTCGGCATCCCGCATGCCGGCGCCCGGCGGGGCGCAATTTGTGGGTATCGCTTCTCGGCCTTTTGGCTAAGATCAAGTGTAGTATCTGTTCTTATCAGTTTAATATCTGATACGTCCCCCATGGAGGGGACCACATATTAAACGGATTTTTGGAACAGGGAGCCGGAAGTGGGGCTTGCCCCGTCCGCTCCACGCATCGACCCGGTATTGCAGTGCTTCCGGGAATGGTGCACCTCTACTGCCCCCTGTTGTCGAAAGGCAGAACTGACTGACTGACTGACTGACTGACTGACTGAGTGAGTGAGTGAGTGAGTGAGTGACTAATAGACTGAGTGCTGTGAGGGGGGGGGCCCTGTCTGTGCGTGGCCCCCGTTTCCCGCCGTTTTTCTTTTTTTTTTTTTTTTTTTTTTTTTTTTTAAAGGAAGGTGACACACTGTTTGTGCGGTGGACAGCTGCGCTGAGGTAAGGCATGATGTCATCTTTGCCTTTTGAATTTCCCCTCATGTTTGTTAAAATGATTGCTGTCTTTTGAGAGGACAGGAGGACAGGGAGGAGTCGGGGCCCCGAGGACGGCGGCTGCGACGCCCCTGGGCATTCTACTCCGAGCGGGGGCGTCACGCAGGCCCGGCTAACGGCGACGGGCTTGGCGGCGGCCCCATATCGACTCGGGTCTCTCTTCATCCCGTATAAATCTTTCGCCTTTTACTAAAGATTTCCGTGGAGAGGGATAGCGATGAGTTCATGGTATTTTTGGAGGCTCTGCCCAAGCAGAGCTGCACTGCTGCTGTCAAAGGAAGACTGGGCCCGGCTTAGCGGCTGGCGTTAGGTGCCCGGTGGCGCGGCTGTGGTCTCCCTGGATCACGCGTGGACTCGCCGGGCGACACCTGCCAGAGGGGCTGGTGAGGGCTGAGCCGCGCCAGCTCCGTCGGCATCCCGCATGCCGGCGCCCGGCGGGGCGCAATTTGTGGGTATCGCTTCTCGGCCTTTTGGCTAAGATCAAGTGTAGTATCTGTTCTTATCAGTTTAATATCTGATACGTCCCCCATGGAGGGGACCACATATTAAACGGATTTTTGGAACAGGGAGCCGGAAGTGGGGCTTGCCCCGTCCGCTCCACGCATCGACCCGGTATTGCAGTGCTTCCGGGAATGGTGCACCTCTACTGCCCCCTGTTGTCGAAAGGCAGAACTGACTGACTGACTGACTGACTGACTGACTGAGTGAGTGAGTGAGTGAGTGAGTGACTAATAGACTGAGTGCTGTGAGGGGGGGGGCCCTGTCTGTGCGTGGCCCCCGTTTCCCGCCGTTTTTCTTTTTTTTTTTTTTTTTTTTTTAAAGGAAGGTGACACACTGTTTGTGCGGTGGACAGCTGCGCTGAGGTAAGGCATGATGTCATCTTTGCCTTTTGAATTTCCCCTCATGTTTGTTAAAATGATTGCTGTCTTTTGAGAGGACAGGAGGACAGGGAGGAGTCGGGGCCCCGAGGACGGCGGCTGCGACGCCCCTGGGCATTCTACTCCGAGCGGGGGCGTCACGCAGGCCCGGCTAACGGCGACGGGCTTGGCGGCGGCCCCATATCGACTCGGGTCTCTCTTCATCCCGTATAAATCTTTCGCCTTTTACTAAAGATTTCCGTGGAGAGGGATAGCGATGAGTTCATGGTATTTTTGGAGGCTCTGCCCAAGCAGAGCTGCACTGCTGCTGTCAAAGGAAGACTGGGCCCGGCTTAGCGGCTGGCGTTAGGTGCCCGGTGGCGCGGCTGTGGTCTCCCTGGATCACGCGTGGACTCGCCGGGCGACACCTGCCAGAGGGGCTGGTGAGGGCTGAGCCGCGCCAGCTCCGTCGGCATCCCGCATGCCGGCGCCCGGCGGGGCGCAATTTGTGGGTATCGCTTCTCGGCCTTTTGGCTAAGATCAAGTGTAGTATCTGTTCTTATCAGTTTAATATCTGATACGTCCCCCATGGAGGGGACCACATATTAAACGGATTTTTGGAACAGGGAGCCGGAAGTGGGGCTTGCCCCGTCCGCTCCACGCATCGACCCGGTATTGCAGTGCTTCCGGGAATGGTGCACCTCTACTGCCCCCTGTTGTCGAAAGGCAGAACTGACTGACTGACTGACTGACTGACTGACTGAGTGAGTGAGTGAGTGAGTGAGTGAGTGAGTGAGTGAGTGACTAATAGACTGAGTGCTGTGAGGGGGGGGGCCCTGTCTGTGCGTGGCCCCCGTTTCCCGCCGTTTTTCTTTTTTTTTTTTTTTTTTTTTTTTTTTTTAAAGGAAGGTGACACACTGTTTGTGCGGTGGACAGCTGCGCTGAGGTAAGGCATGATGTCATCTTTGCCTTTTGAATTTCCCCTCATGTTTGTTAAAATGATTGCTGTCTTTTGAGAGGACAGGAGGACAGGGAGGAGTCGGGGCCCCGAGGACGGCGGCTGCGACGCCCCTGGGCATTCTACTCCGAGCGGGGGCGTCACGCAGGCCCGGCTAACGGCGACGGGCTTGGCGGCGGCCCCATATCGACTCGGGTCTCTCTTCATCCCGTATAAATCTTTCGCCTTTTACTAAAGATTTCCGTGGAGAGGGATAGCGATGAGTTCATGGTATTTTTGGAGGCTCTGCCCAAGCAGAGCTGCACTGCTGCTGTCAAAGGAAGACTGGGCCCGGCTTAGCGGCTGGCGTTAGGTGCCCGGTGGCGCGGCTGTGGTCTCCCTGGATCACGCGTGGACTCGCCGGGCGACACCTGCCAGAGGGGCTGGTGAGGGCTGAGCCGCGCCAGCTCCGTCGGCATCCCGCATGCCGGCGCCCGGCGGGGCGCAATTTGTGGGTATCGCTTCTCGGCCTTTTGGCTAAGATCAAGTGTAGTATCTGTTCTTATCAGTTTAATATCTGATACCTCCCCCATGGAGGGGACCACATATTAAACGGATTTTTGGAACAGGGAGCCGGAAGTGGGGCTTGCCCCGTCCGCTCCACGCATCGACCCGGTATTGCAGTGCTTCCGGGAATGGTGCACCTCTACTGCCCCCTGTTGTCGAAAGGCAGAACTGACTGACTGACTGACTGACTGACTGACTGACTGAGTGAGTGAGTGAGTGAGTGAGTGAGTGAGTGACTAATAGACTGAGTGCTGTGAGGGGGGGGGCCCTGTCTGTGCGTGGCCCCCGTTTCCCGCCGTTTTTCTTTTTTTTTTTTTTTTTTTTTTTTTTTTTTAAAGGAAGGTGACACACTGTTTGTGCGGTGGACAGCTGCGCTGAGGTAAGGCATGATGTCATCTTTGCCTTTTGAATTTCCCCTCATGTTTGTTAAAATGATTGCTGTCTTTTGAGAGGACAGGAGGACAGGGAGGAGTCGGGGCCCCGAGGACGGCGGCTGCGACGCCCCTGGGCATTCTACTCCGAGCGGGGGCGTCACGCAGGCCCGGCTAACGGCGACGGGCTTGGCGGCGGCCCCATATCGACTCGGGTCTCTCTTCATCCCGTATAAATCTTTCGCCTTTTACTAAAGATTTCCGTGGAGAGGGATAGCGATGAGTTCATGGTATTTTTGGAGGCTCTGCCCAAGCAGAGCTGCACTGCTGCTGTCAAAGGAAGACTGGGCCCGGCTTAGCGGCTGGCGTTAGGTGCCCGGTGGCGCGGCTGTGGTCTCCCTGGATCACGCGTGGACTCGCCGGGCGACACCTGCCAGAGGGGCTGGTGAGGGCTGAGCCGCGCCAGCTCCGTCGGCATCCCGCATGCCGGCGCCCGGCGGGGCGCAATTTGTGGGTATCGCTTCTCGGCCTTTTGGCTAAGATCAAGTGGATTTTACGCTCCTTTTACTGCTTTTAAAGGATTGCGTCGGGTTTTTTAGAGGAAGGCACGGTGACCCTAATGCGTGACCAGTAGGTGGCTTGACCGCCGCTGCCACGGGGCGACCCGTGCCTTCCTTTTAGCCTTTTATCCCTGCTTTTATTTTTGTTTTTATTAGGCTGGGGATCCCGCAGTGGCTGGTGGCCTGTCCGCCGCCCTGTTGGGTGAACTGGTGTTTTTATTTTTTAGGTGTTTTTATAGTTTAGTGATCCTCGGCTCATCCCGGATTGGCGGACGGCGACAGGACCACGGCGGACGTCGGGACCACGGCGGCAGGAGGACTCTGCTCCAGGAACGACGTCGGTGGACCATCCCGGATGGCGACGGCCGGCGGTGCAGCGAGGAAGCCCTTCAGCGGGCCGTGGCTGGTAGCAGGTGGTGGCCTGCGTAATACCGCCCGGTTCTGCTGGAGGGCCGAAGGGGAGGTAGGCACCTTCCCCGACCGCCTGGCCTTCATCCGGGAGGTGGCCTTCGGGGAGCTGGGCCTCCGCATGGAGGACATCCTTTGTGTACAGCGGAATGGCCCCTTCCAGTTCTTCGAGGTCACCCTGTCCACCGACGAGGGTTACAGCAAGGTCCTGGAGCGGAGCAAGGAGAGGGCCCAGCACCCTCTCCTGGGACGATACACCATCGAGCCGCTGTGGTGGCCCGACAAGCGGGTAATAACTGTCCATTGTTTTAACCCGCATGTGACCGCCGAAGCCGTCCGCCAGTTCCTGAACAAGTATGTGGACCTTCTTCCTGGCCACAAGGAGATTCGGGATGAGCTGGGGATCTGGACTGGTCGACGCCAGTTCCAGGCCCGCCTGCGCCCGGACGCTAATGGCGCGGGCGGTTTTAGTCATCCCCCAGCCTATTTTAATCTACAGGGCAATAAGGCTTACTTGTTTTATTCCGGACAGCCTCCCTTCTGCCGACAGTGTCACAGCTTCGGACACACTCTGGAGGGATGCGCCAACTTACGCTGCCGCAACTGCCTGGAGTCGGGGCACATGGCCAGGGACTGCAAGGGCCCCCGTCGCTGCATCTACTGCAACGGCGAGGACCATCTGGCTCGTTCCTGCCCTAAGAAGAAAACGACGTATGCTGACGCTCTGTCGGGTAATGGAGCTGTCGGCAAGGAGAGTGGTGGGGGAGTGCAAGCCCCCACATTAGGGCAGGAACAGCCGGCGACGGGGGCAGGAGGAGAAGCCCTGGCCGAGGTGGAGGAGGCCCCAGCGACAGCGATGCAGGAGGGGTCTCCAGTCCTGGCTCCAGGTGTTAGCAGCAGGAGGAGAAAGAGCGGCGCATCCCCCCGGAGGAGGAAGAAGAGCAGAAGGGAGGCACAACCCGACGCTTCCAGCCCTCCGGCTGCCACCTTGCCAGCAGTGGCGGCCGGGGACCAAGGCCGAGAGAGTCCCCCCTCCCCGACGTTGGGGGCCCCCCAGCCGGTGTGGGACCTGGGACAGTCCCCTGCGCCCCCCCAGGAGTACAGTATTGTGCAGGACAAAGCAAATGAACAGGAGTACCTGGGGGGGCTGGAACTGGGGGGCCTTTTGGGTTTGACTGAGGAGGGGGGGCAGTAATGCGGTATTGTTTTTAATGGCTGGCTTTTATTATTTTATTGTGTTGTTTTTAATTGTATTTTACCTTTTTAACATTTCATGGCCAATTTTAATATTGTCACCTTGAATGTCAGGGGTTTGAGGAACGTTTTAAAGCGCACATCTGTTTTTAATCAGCTGGCATCTTCTCCCTTCAGCATTTGTTTTCTGCAGGAAGTCCACCTCCGGGACCAGCGGGACGAGGCTCTCTTTTCACGACAATGGAAGAGGGGTAGATCCTACTGGAGCGTAGGTGGTGTCCACTCCTCAGGCGTCGGGATCCTTTTTGGCGACCGCGCCTTTGAAGAAGTAAGATCGTTTACCGTTCTTCAAGGTAGGGTTTTGGGAGTGGACGCCACATGGAGGGGACAGCGCCTCCGGGCCATATGTGTCTACGCTCCAGTGGAGGCCTCATCCCGTATAACTCTCTTTGAAGAGTTGTCCCCGTTCTGTGTCACAGATCGACACTTGATTTTAGGAGGGGACTTTAACATCTCGTTGGAGGGTAGACAGGATGTCAGCTCTGGGCACTTTTGCCATTTTATTCGTTCCTTTAAACTTGTTGATGGTTTTAAGACATGCAACCCCAGCATGCCGGGCTTCACCTGGCATAATAGTCGCGGAGCCAGCAGTCGCATCGACTACATTTTAGCTTCACCCCCCGTTGTTTTTAAAAAGGTGTCCCTCTCCCCACAGTGGCCCACTGACCACTTGGCAGTGGAGGCCACTGTTTCCATAGACGCCCCTGAATGTGGGGGCGGCTATTGGAAAATGAACCTGCAGATCCTGGAGGAGAGCGATTTTAGACACCTTTTTTTAGATCACTTCTCCGAGTGGCAGAAGGACAAGCCTACCTTCCCCTCCGTGGCTGAATGGTGGGAGAGTGTGAAGGATAGGATCCGAACCTTCTCCATGCAGTACAGCAAGCAGCGCAGGATGGAGAAGAAATTCTCCATTCTGCAGCTGGAGAGAAGGTTGCGGGATGAATACGCCGCTCACAACAACGGGGGCGCCATCGACCACGAGCGACTGCTTGGCATAAAGGGTGAGCTGAGGCGCCTGCATGAACAGGCTGCCTCGGCCCTAATGCTCCGCGACAAAATGTGCCTGTTGGAAAACAATGAAAAGTGCAACGCCTTTTTTTTCCAGAGAGCCAGGGAAGCCCGGGAGGAGAAGAGCTTTGTCTCTCTCCGTGCCTCAAACGGCGACACGGCAACGACAACATCAGACATGCTGGAGGTTGCTAAACTGTTCTATTTTAATCTTTTTAAGGTTAGGGACACGGACCCGGTTGCAGGGGAGCGGTTCCTAGATAATATCTCACCTTGTCTTCCCAGTGACATTCGGGACGGCTTAGAAGCCCCCATCACCTTGGCCGAGCTGACCGCAGTGCTTGGCAGGATGAACCGCCGCAAGGTACCGGGCCTTGACGGACTCCCGGTGGAATTTTATTCCACCTTTTGGGATGTCCTCGGGCCGGAATTACTGCAGGTTGTAGAGGATGTTCAGCGCCGGGGTTTGCTCACTAGGAGCATGAGGTCAGGGGTTCTTTCCCTGTTGCACAAGAAGGGTGATCGTGCCGACCTTGGCAACTGGAGGCCCCTGACCATGCTTTGTGTAGACACAAAGCTCATCGCAAAGACCCTTACCGAACGCCTGAAGAAGGCCATGGCTCATCTGGTTCACAGCGATCAGACGTGTGGAGTACCGGGTCGATCGGCGACGTGGAACCTCCATCTCATCCGCGACGCCATCGCCTGGGTGGAGGACAGGAACCTCCCTCTCCTGCTGGTCAGCTTGGACCAGGAGAAAGCCTTTGACCGGGTAGATCACCGCTTCCTGTTTCAAGTATTGGGTAAGTTTGGCTTTGGACCCAATTATCTGGGGTGGTTACACACTTTGTATAATGAAGTTGGAAGCCATGTTGTTATCAATGGCTTCCTGAGTGACTTGGTGCCCCAGGTGAGTGGAGTGAGGCAGGGATGTCCCCTCTCCCCCCTCCTCTACGCGCTCTATATAGAGCCGCTGGCGTGCGCCATTCGCGCCCACCCCGGGGTCGATGGCCTTCTTATCCCAGGAAGTCGGGGGAAAACTGTTAAACTGACCCAGTATGCAGACGACACCACCCTTTTCGTCTGCTCGGATCAGTCTCTCGGTCATGCCATGAGCCTTGTTCATGCGTTCGGTAGGGCCTCCGGCGCGACGCTCAACCTCAGTAAGTCGGTGGCCAAGTATTTCGGCAGCTGGAAGGCGAGGGAGGACGTCGCAGGTGGTCTCACCCTCTGTGACGGACCTCTCAAAGTGTTGGGGGTCAACTTCCTTTCGGATGGTGCCGCCCGTTTGAACTGGGAGGAGCGGTTGGCGATCGCCAGGCGGAAGATCGGACTGTGGAAGTCCAGGTCCCTGTCCTTCCAAGGTAAGGTTTTAGCCTTAAAAGTGGATATTCTTCCCACCCTGCTCTACCTTGCACATGTGTACCCTTTGCCCCGCTTCATGCGCAGAGGCCTGACGAAGGACGTTTTCAACCTCGTCTGGGGGGGCAGGTACGAGTACGTGCGTAGGGAAGTGATGTATCTCGGAAAGGACAGTGGGGGGAGGGATGTTATTGACTTTCCTCTCAAGCTTGACTGCCTGTTCTTCTCGCAGCTCTGCACGCGCCTGGCAGCTCCCCTCGAGCACCCCCATCAGCACTTTGTGCGTCGGTGGCTGGCTCTCCCCATGAGACGTCTGGTGGCGTCGTGGACCAACCTCGGCCCCAAGGCTGAGACCCTGCCGGCCCACTACAGCCACGCTGTCATGTGGAGTAAGTCTTTTCCGGCAGGTGTCAAGACAGAGGCCTTGACCAAGCATAGAGCGCTTTATAGGGCTTTGCTTGGTCATAGGGATACTCGGGCCATGCTGGGCCTGGAGGAAGGCACATGGGCGAGAATCCAGCCTAAGGGTTTGGATCATAGGCTGCAGGACCTGAACTGGCAGTGCCTTCATGGTAAGCTGCCAGTCAGGGACGTCTTACATAGGCATAAGCTGACCAGACACCCCCGCTGCCCCAGGCCCGAGTGCAGCGAGGATGAGACCATCAGGCACGTGTTTTGGGACTGTGGGCATGCACAGAGAGTTTGGGGGTTGGTAGCGGGCCTGTGTGGACGTGTGGACCCGCAGCCCGGTCTGACCTACGACAAGGTGTTGAAGGGGTGGGACCCCAAGCTCCATAACCCCTTCGGCCCCTGGATGTGGCTGCTGGTCAGCATTACCAAGCGAGAGCTGTGGAATGCTAGGACCGCGCTCATCCGCAGAGGGGTTCATCTGGAGGCACAAGGGGTATTCCGTAAAATCCGGGCCGACTTGGGTTTCAGGATGGAGACTGACGTCATCCAGCGGGGCTATCACGAGGCCAAGGAGAGGTGGAAGGGCCTCTTTTGGCTTTAGCCCCGTTTCGTTTAGGTGGTGACGCTCCATTCTACAGGGTTTGATGTGACACACCTTTCTGAAGCACACTGGAGATACTTCGGGTTTTAGGTGAGTGTGCTTTGTTTTTTTTTTGCGTGTGTTGTATTCAAAATGGTTTTATCTAACAGCATGTGCATAATTAATTGAGCACGGTTTTTGGTTGATCATTTTTAGCACCTATTTATTCATATTAACAATAACTGTATTTATTAACATTTTACTCTGGTTTGTTGTGCTGCTTTTTAAATGATTGACCTTGTTTTTATTCCCGAGGTGCTGATTTTACGTGTGTGGAAATGTATGACCCTGTCCCAACCTGACCCTGGTGTAGAGGTTGGAGGTCGCCGGGTGTGTTCCTCCTTTAATGGTTTTAGGTTTTAATAGCTGGCATTTAAGGTGGCATTTTATTTGTGTAAATGGCCATTTAATTGTAATTGTGTTTTAATTGATATTGTAATGACATTTTTTGGTGGTTTTATAGTTTTGTGTTTTATTGCAGTTCTGGAGATGTTTTGTTTAATATTGTTTTAATAATGGTTTGTTTTGTATAGCATATATAAGTAGCACTGTGTTGAGAATGTTTTAGCCTTTTATAAAGTATTTATGGATCTGTATTTGTGAACCAAAAAGGCTGTTTTATTATGTCTTGATGACAGTGCAAATTGATGTTTATATGCTTTGTATATTTGTGTGATTTTAATTGTTGTGCAGAACTGTATAATAAAGTATTGGGAAAAAAAAAATCTGTTCTTATCAGTTTAATATCTGATACGTCCCCCATGGAGGGGACCACATATTAAACGGATTTTTGGAACAGGGAGCCGGAAGTGGGGCTTGCCCCGTCCGCTCCACGCATCGACCCGGTATTGCAGTGCTTCCGGGAATGGTGCACCTCTACTGCCCCCTGTTGTCGAAAGGCAGAACTGACTGACTGACTGACTGACTGACTGACTGAGTGAGTGAGTGAGTGAGTGAGTGAGTGAGTGACTAATAGACTGAGTGCTGTGAGGGGGGGGGCCCTGTCTGTGCGTGGCCCCCGTTTCCCGCCGTTTTTCTTTTTTTTTTTTTTTTTTTTTTTTTTTTTTAAAGGAAGGTGACACACTGTTTGTGCGGTGGACAGCTGCGCTGAGGTAAGGCATGATGTCATCTTTGCCTTTTGAATTTCCCCTCATGTTTGTTAAAATGATTGCTGTCTTTTGAGAGGACAGGAGGACAGGGAGGAGTCGGGGCCCCGAGGACGGCGGCTGCGACGCCCCTGGGCATTCTACTCCGAGCGGGGGCGTCACGCAGGCCCGGCTAACGGCGACGGGCTTGGCGGCGGCCCCATATCGACTCGGGTCTCTCTTCATCCCGTATAAATCTTTCGCCTTTTACTAAAGATTTCCGTGGAGAGGGATAGCGATGAGTTCATGGTATTTTTGGAGGCTCTGCCCAAGCAGAGCTGCACTGCTGCTGTCAAAGGAAGACTGGGCCCGGCTTAGCGGCTGGCGTTAGGTGCCCGGTGGCGCGGCTGTGGTCTCCCTGGATCACGCGTGGACTCGCCGGGCGACACCTGCCAGAGGGGCTGGTGAGGGCTGAGCCGCGCCAGCTCCGTCGGCATCCCGCATGCCGGCGCCCGGCGGGGCGCAATTTGTGGGTATCGCTTCTCGGCCTTTTGGCTAAGATCAAGTGTAGTATCTGTTCTTATCAGTTTAATATCTGATACGTCCCCCATGGAGGGGACCACATATTAAACGGATTTTTGGAACAGGGAGCCGGAAGTGGGGCTTGCCCCGTCCGCTCCACGCATCGACCCGGTATTGCAGTGCTTCCGGGAATGGTGCACCTCTACTGCCCCCTGTTGTCGAAAGGCAGAACTGACTGACTGACTGACTGACTGACTGACTGAGTGAGTGAGTGAGTGAGTGAGTGACTAATAGACTGAGTGCTGTGAGGGGGGGGGCCCTGTCTGTGCGTGGCCCCCGTTTCCCGCCGTTTTTCTTTTTTTTTTTTTTTTTTTTTTTTTTTTTTAAAGGAAGGTGACACACTGTTTGTGCGGTGGACAGCTGCGCTGAGGTAAGGCATGATGTCATCTTTGCCTTTTGAATTTCCCCTCATGTTTGTTAAAATGATTGCTGTCTTTTGAGAGGACAGGAGGACAGGGAGGAGTCGGGGCCCCGAGGACGGCGGCTGCGACGCCCCTGGGCATTCTACTCCGAGCGGGGGCGTCACGCAGGCCCGGCTAACGGCGACGGGCTTGGCGGCGGCCCCATATCGACTCGGGTCTCTCTTCATCCCGTATAAATCTTTCGCCTTTTACTAAAGATTTCCGTGGAGAGGGATAGCGATGAGTTCATGGTATTTTTGGAGGCTCTGCCCAAGCAGAGCTGCACTGCTGCTGTCAAAGGAAGACTGGGCCCGGCTTAGCGGCTGGCGTTAGGTGCCCGGTGGCGCGGCTGTGGTCTCCCTGGATCACGCGTGGACTCGCCGGGCGACACCTGCCAGAGGGGCTGGTGAGGGCTGAGCCGCGCCAGCTCCGTCGGCATCCCGCATGCCGGCGCCCGGCGGGGCGCAATTTGTGGGTATCGCTTCTCGGCCTTTTGGCTAAGATCAAGTGTAGTATCTGTTCTTATCAGTTTAATATCTGATACGTCCCCCATGGAGGGGACCACATATTAAACGGATTTTTGGAACAGGGAGCCGGAAGTGGGGCTTGCCCCGTCCGCTCCACGCATCGACCCGGTATTGCAGTGCTTCCGGGAATGGTGCACCTCTACTGCCCCCTGTTGTCGAAAGGCAGAACTGACTGACTGACTGACTGACTGACTGAGTGAGTGAGTGAGTGAGTGAGTGAGTGAGTGACTAATAGACTGAGTGCTGTGAGGGGGGGGGCCCTGTCTGTGCGTGGCCCCCGTTTCCCGCCGTTTTTCTTTTTTTTTTTTTTTTTTTTTTTTTTTTTAAAGGAAGGTGACACACTGTTTGTGCGGTGGACAGCTGCGCTGAGGTAAGGCATGATGTCATCTTTGCCTTTTGAATTTCCCCTCATGTTTGTTAAAATGATTGCTGTCTTTTGAGAGGACAGGAGGACAGGGAGGAGTCGGGGCCCCGAGGACGGCGGCTGCGACGCCCCTGGGCATTCTACTCCGAGCGGGGGCGTCACGCAGGCCCGGCTAACGGCGACGGGCTTGGCGGCGGCCCCATATCGACTCGGGTCTCTCTTCATCCCGTATAAATCTTTCGCCTTTTACTAAAGATTTCCGTGGAGAGGGATAGCGATGAGTTCATGGTATTTTTGGAGGCTCTGCCCAAGCAGAGCTGCACTGCTGCTGTCAAAGGAAGACTGGGCCCGGCTTAGCGGCTGGCGTTAGGTGCCCGGTGGCGCGGCTGTGGTCTCCCTGGATCACGCGTGGACTCGCCGGGCGACACCTGCCAGAGGGGCTGGTGAGGGCTGAGCCGCGCCAGCTCCGTCGGCATCCCGCATGCCGGCGCCCGGCGGGGCGCAATTTGTGGGTATCGCTTCTCGGCCTTTTGGCTAAGATCAAGTGTAGTATCTGTTCTTATCAGTTTAATATCTGATACGTCCCCCATGGAGGGGACCACATATTAAACGGATTTTTGGAACAGGGAGCCGGAAGTGGGGCTTGCCCCGTCCGCTCCACGCATCGACCCGGTATTGCAGTGCTTCCGGGAATGGTGCACCTCTACTGCCCCCTGTTGTCGAAAGGCAGAACTGACTGACTGACTGACTGACTGACTGACTGAGTGAGTGAGTGAGTGAGTGAGTGACTAATAGACTGAGTGCTGTGAGGGGGGGGGCCCTGTCTGTGCGTGGCCCCCGTTTCCCGCCGTTTTTCTTTTTTTTTTTTTTTTTTTTTTAAAGGAAGGTGACACACTGTTTGTGCGGTGGACAGCTGCGCTGAGGTAAGGCATGATGTCATCTTTGCCTTTTGAATTTCCCCTCATGTTTGTTAAAATGATTGCTGTCTTTTGAGAGGACAGGAGGACAGGGAGGAGTCGGGGCCCCGAGGACGGCGGCTGCGACGCCCCTGGGCATTCTACTCCGAGCGGGGGCGTCACGCAGGCCCGGCTAACGGCGACGGGCTTGGCGGCGGCCCCATATCGACTCGGGTCTCTCTTCATCCCGTATAAATCTTTCGCCTTTTACTAAAGATTTCCGTGGAGAGGGATAGCGATGAGTTCATGGTATTTTTGGAGGCTCTGCCCAAGCAGAGCTGCACTGCTGCTGTCAAAGGAAGACTGGGCCCGGCTTAGCGGCTGGCGTTAGGTGCCCGGTGGCGCGGCTGTGGTCTCCCTGGATCACGCGTGGACTCGCCGGGCGACACCTGCCAGAGGGGCTGGTGAGGGCTGAGCCGCGCCAGCTCCGTCGGCATCCCGCATGCCGGCGCCCGGCGGGGCGCAATTTGTGGGTATCGCTTCTCGGCCTTTTGGCTAAGATCAAGTGTAGTATCTGTTCTTATCAGTTTAATATCTGATACGTCCCCCATGGAGGGGACCACATATTAAACGGATTTTTGGAACAGGGAGCCGGAAGTGGGGCTTGCCCCGTCCGCTCCACGCATCGACCCGGTATTGCAGTGCTTCCGGGAATGGTGCACCTCTACTGCCCCCTGTTGTCGAAAGGCAGAACTGACTGACTGACTGACTGACTGACTGACTGAGTGAGTGAGTGAGTGAGTGAGTGAGTGAGTGAGTGAGTGACTAATAGACTGAGTGCTGTGAGGGGGGGGGCCCTGTCTGTGCGTGGCCCCCGTTTCCCGCCGTTTTTCTTTTTTTTTTTTTTTTTTTTTTTTTTTTTTAAAGGAAGGTGACACACTGTTTGTGCGGTGGACAGCTGCGCTGAGGTAAGGCATGATGTCATCTTTGCCTTTTGAATTTCCCCTCATGTTTGTTAAAATGATTGCTGTCTTTTGAGAGGACAGGAGGACAGGGAGGAGTCGGGGCCCCGAGGACGGCGGCTGCGACGCCCCTGGGCATTCTACTCCGAGCGGGGGCGTCACGCAGGCCCGGCTAACGGCGACGGGCTTGGCGGCGGCCCCATATCGACTCGGGTCTCTCTTCATCCCGTATAAATCTTTCGCCTTTTACTAAAGATTTCCGTGGAGAGGGATAGCGATGAGTTCATGGTATTTTTGGAGGCTCTGCCCAAGCAGAGCTGCACTGCTGCTGTCAAAGGAAGACTGGGCCCGGCTTAGCGGCTGGCGTTAGGTGCCCGGTGGCGCGGCTGTGGTCTCCCTGGATCACGCGTGGACTCGCCGGGCGACACCTGCCAGAGGGGCTGGTGAGGGCTGAGCCGCGCCAGCTCCGTCGGCATCCCGCATGCCGGCGCCCGGCGGGGCGCAATTTGTGGGTATCGCTTCTCGGCCTTTTGGCTAAGATCAAGTGTAGTATCTGTTCTTATCAGTTTAATATCTGATACGTCCCCCATGGAGGGGACCACATATTAAACGGATTTTTGGAACAGGGAGCCGGAAGTGGGGCTTGCCCCGTCCGCTCCACGCATCGACCCGGTATTGCAGTGCTTCCGGGAATGGTGCACCTCTACTGCCCCCTGTTGTCGAAAGGCAGAACTGACTGACTGACTGACTGACTGACTGACTGAGTGAGTGAGTGAGTGAGTGAGTGACTAATAGACTGAGTGCTGTGAGGGGGGGGGCCCTGTCTGTGCGTGGCCCCCGTTTCCCGCCGTTTTTCTTTTTTTTTTTTTTTTTTTTTTAAAGGAAGGTGACACACTGTTTGTGCGGTGGACAGCTGCGCTGAGGTAAGGCATGATGTCATCTTTGCCTTTTGAATTTCCCCTCATGTTTGTTAAAATGATTGCTGTCTTTTGAGAGGACAGGAGGACAGGGAGGAGTCGGGGCCCCGAGGACGGCGGCTGCGACGCCCCTGGGCATTCTACTCCGAGCGGGGGCGTCACGCAGGCCCGGCTAACGGCGACGGGCTTGGCGGCGGCCCCATATCGACTCGGGTCTCTCTTCATCCCGTATAAATCTTTCGCCTTTTACTAAAGATTTCCGTGGAGAGGGATAGCGATGAGTTCATGGTATTTTTGGAGGCTCTGCCCAAGCAGAGCTGCACTGCTGCTGTCAAAGGAAGACTGGGCCCGGCTTAGCGGCTGGCGTTAGGTGCCCGGTGGCGCGGCTGTGGTCTCCCTGGATCACGCGTGGACTCGCCGGGCGACACCTGCCAGAGGGGCTGGTGAGGGCTGAGCCGCGCCAGCTCCGTCGGCATCCCGCATGCCGGCGCCCGGCGGGGCGCAATTTGTGGGTATCGCTTCTCGGCCTTTTGGCTAAGATCAAGTGGATTTTACGCTCTTTTTATCGCTTTTAACGGACTGCGTCGGGTTTTTTAGAGGAAGGCACGGCAAACCTAATGCGTGACCAGTAGGTGGCTTGACCGCCGCTGCCACGGGGCGACCCGTGCCTTCCTTTTAGCCTTTTATCCCTGCTTTTATTTTCGTTTTTATTAGGCTGGGGATCCCGCAGTGGCTGGTGGCCTGTCCGCCGCCCTGCCGGGTGAACTGGTGTTTTTATTTTTTAGTTGCTTTTATAGTTTAGCATTCCTCGGCTCATCCCGGATTGGCGGACGGCGGCCGGACCACGGCGGACGTCGGGACCACGGCGGCAGGAGGACTCTGCTCCAGGAACGACGTCGGTGGACCATCCCGGATGTCGACGGCCGGCGGAGCTGCGAGGAAGCCCTTCAGCGGGCCGTGGCTGGTAGCAGGCGGTGGCCTGCGTAATACCGCCCGGTTCTGCTGGAGGGCCGAAGGGGAGGTAGGCACCTTCCCCGACCGCCTGGCCTTCATCCGGGAGGTGGCCTTCGGGGAGCTGGGCCTGCGCATGGAGGACATCCTGTGTGTGCAGCGGAATGGACCTTTCCAGTTCTTCGAGGTCACCCTGTCCACCGACGAGAGCTACACCAAGGTCCTGGAGCGGAGCAAGGAGAGGGCCCAGCACCCTCTCCTGGGACGATACACCGTTGAGCCGCTGTGGTGGCCCGACAAGCGGGTAATTACGGTACATTGTTTTAACCCGCATGTGTCCGGCGAAGCCGTCCGCCAGTTCTTGAACAAGTATGTGGACCTCCTTCCTGGCCACAAGGACATCCGGGATGAGCTGGGGATCTGGACTGGTCGACGCCAGTTCCAGGCCCGCCTGCGCCCGGACGCTAATGGGGCGGGCGGTTTTAGTCATCCCCCAGCCTATTTTAATCTACAGGGCAATAAGGCTTACTTGTTTTATTCCGGACAGCCTCCCTTCTGCCGACAGTGTCACACCTTTGGACATACTCTGGAGGGATGCGCCAACCTGCGCTGCCGCAACTGCCTGGAGCCGGGGCACATGGCCAGGGACTGCAAGGGCCCCCGTCGCTGCATCCACTGCAACGGTGAGGACCATCTGGCTCGTTCCTGCCCCCAACGGAAAACGTCATACGCCGACGCTCTGTTAGGCAGCAGAGCTGTCGGCAAGGAGAGTGGTGGGGGAGCGCAAGCCCCCACGTCCGGGCAGGAACAGTCGGCGGCGGGGGCAGGAGGAGATGCCCTGGCCGAGGTGGAGGAGGCCCCAGCGACAGCGACTGCAATGCAGGAGGGGTCTCCAGTCCTGGCTCCAGGTGTCAGCAGCAGGAGGAGAAAGAGCGGCGCATCCCCCCGGAGGAGGAAGAAGAGCAGAAGGGAGGCACAACCCGACGCATCCAGCCCTCCAGCTGCCACCTTGCCAGCAGTGGCGGCCGGGGACCAAGGCCGAGAGAGTCCCCCCTCCCCGACATTGGGGGCCCCCCATCTGGTGTGGGACTTGGGACAGTCCCCTGCGCCCCCCCAGGAGTACAGCAGTGTGCAGGACAAAGCAAATGAACAGGAGTACCTGGGGGGGCTGGAACTGGGGGGCCTTTTGGGTTTGACTGAGGAGGGGGGGCAGTAATGCGGTATTGTTTTTAATGGCTGGCTTTTATTATTTTAGTGTGTTGTTTGTAATTGTATTTTACCTTTTTAACATTTCATGGCCAATTTTAATATTGTCACCTTGAATGTCAGGGGTTTGAGGAACGTTTTAAAGCGCACATCTGTTTTTAATCAGCTGGCATCTTCTCCCTTCAGCATTTGTTTTCTGCAGGAAGTCCACCTCCGGGACCAGCGGGACGAGGCTCTCTTTTCACGACAATGGAAGAGGGGTAGATCCTACTGGAGCGTAGGTGGTGTCCACTCCTCAGGCGTCGGGATCCTTTTTGGCGACCGCGCCTTTGAAGAAGTAAGATCGTTTACCGTTCTTCAAGGTAGGGTTTTGGGGGTGGACGCCACATGGAGGGGACAGCGCCTCCGGGCCATATGTGTCTACGCTCCAGTGGAGGCCTCGTCCCGTATAACTCTCTTTGAAGAGTTGTCCCCGTTCTGTGTCACAGATCGACACTTGATTTTAGGAGGGGACTTTAACATCTCGTTGGAGGGTAGACAGGATGTCAGCTCTGGGCACTTTCGCCATTTTATTCGTTCCTTTAAACTTGTTGATGGTTTTAAGATATGCAACCCCAGCATGCCGGGCTTCACCTGGCACAATAGTCGCGGAGCCAGCAGTCGCATCGACTATATTTTAGCCTCACCCCCCGTTGTTTTTAAAAAGGTGTCCCTCTCCCCACAGTGGCCCACTGACCACTTGGCAGTGGAGGCCACTGTTTCCATAGACGCCCCTGAATATGGGGGTGGCTATTGGAAAATGAACCTGCAGATCCTGGAGGAGAGCGATTTTAGACACCTTTTTTTAGATCACTTCTCCGAGTGGCAGAAGGACAAGCCTACCTTCCCCTCCGTGGCCGAATGGTGGGAGAGTGTGAAGGATAGGATCCGAACCTTCTCCATGCAGTACAGCAAGCAGCGCAGGATGGAGAAGAAATTCTCCATTCTGCAGCTGGAGAGAAGGTTGCGGGATGAATACGCCGCTCACAACAGCGGGGGCACCATCGACCACGAGCGACTGCTTGACATAAAGGGTGAGCTGAGGCGCCTGCATGCACAGGCTGCCTCGGCCCAAATGCTCCGCGACAGAATGTTCTTTTTGGAAAACAATGAAAAGTGCAATACTCATTTTTTCCAGAGAGCCAGGGAAGCCCGGGAGGAGAAGACCTTTGACTCTCTCCGGGCCTTAAATGGCGATACGGTAACAACAACATCAGACATGCTGGAGGTTGCTAAATTGTTTTATCACAATCTTTTTAAGGTTAGGGACACGGACCCGGTTGCAGGGGAGCGGTTCCTAGACAACATCTCACCTTGCCTTCCCAGTGACATTCGTGACGGCTTAGAAGCCCCCATCACCTTGGCCGAGCTGACCGCAGTGCTTGGCAAGATGAACCGCCGCAAGGTACCGGGCCTTGATGGGCTCCCGGTGGAATTCTATTCCACTTTTTGGGATGTCCTCGGGCCGGAATTACTGCAGGTTGTAGAGGACGTTCAGCGCCGGGGTTTGCTCACTAGGAGCATGAGGTCAGGGGTTCTTTCTTTGTTGCACAAGAAGGGTGATCGTGCCGACCTTGGCAACTGGAGGCCCCTGACCATGCTTTGTGTAGACACAAAGCTCATCGCAAAGACCCTTACAGAACGCCTGAAGAAGGCCATGGCTCATCTGGTTCACAGCGATCAGACGTGTGGAGTACCGGGTCGATCGGCGACGTGGAACCTCCATCTCATCCGCGACGCCATCGCCTGGGTGGAGGACAGGAACCTCCCTCTCCTGCTGGTCAGCTTGGACCAGGAGAAAGCCTTCGACCGGGTAGATCACCGCTTCCTGTTTCAAGTATTGGGTAAGTTTGGCTTTGGACCCAATTACCTGGGGTGGTTACACACTTTGTATAACGAAGTTGGGAGCCATGTTGTTATCAATGGCTTCCTGAGTGACTTGGTGCCCCAGCTGAGTGGAGTGAGGCAGGGATGTCCCCTCTCCCCCCTCCTCTACGCGCTCTATATAGAGCCACTGGCGTGCGCCATTCGCGCCCACCCCGGGGTCGATGGCCTTCTTATCCCAGGAAGTCGGGGGAAAACTGTTAAACTGACCCAGTACGCAGACGACACCACCCTTTTCGTCTGCTCGGATCAGTCTCTCGGTCATGCCATGAGCCTTGTTCATGCGTTCGGTAGGGCCTCCGGCGCGACGCTCAACCTCAGTAAGTCGGTGGCCAAGTATTTCGGCAGCTGGAAGGCGAGGGAGGGCGTCGCAGGGGGTCTCACCCTCTGTGACGGACCTCTCAAAGTGTTGGGGGTCAACTTCCTTTCGGATGGTGCCGCCCGTTTGAACTGGGAGGAGCGGTTGGCGATCGCCAGGCGGAAGATCGGACTGTGGAAGTCCAGGTCCCTGTCCTTCCAAGGTAAGGTCTTAGCCTTAAAAGTGGATATTCTTCCCACCCTGCTCTACCTTGCACATGTGTACCCTTTGCCCCGCTTCATGCGCAGAGGCCTGACGAGAGACGTTTTCAACCTCGTCTGGGGGGGCAGGTACGAGTACGTGCGTAGGGAAGTGATGTATCTCGGAAAGGACAGTGGGGGGAGGGATGTTATTGACTTTCCTCTCAAGCTTGACTGCCTGTTCTTCTCGCAGCTCTGCACGCGCCTGGCAGCTCCCCTCGAGCACCCCCATCAGCACTTTGTGCGTCTGTGGCTGGCTCTCCCCATGAGACGCCTGGTGGCGTCGTGGACCAACCTCGGCCCCAAGGCTGAGACCCTGCCGGCCCACTACAGCCACGCTGTCAAGTGGAGTAAGTTTATTCCGGCAGGTGTCAAGACAGAGGCCTTGACCAAGCATAGAGCGCTTTATAGGGCTTTGCTTGGTCATAGGGATACTCGGGCCATGTTGGGCCTGGAGGAAGGCACATGGGCGAGAATCCAGCCTAAGGGTTTGGATCACAGGCTGCAGGACCTGAACTGGCAGTGCCTTCATGGTAAGCTGCCAGTCAGGGACGTCTTACATAGGCATAAGCTGACCAGACACCCCCGCTGCCCCAGGGCCGAGTGCAGCGAGGATGAGACCATCAGGCACGTGTTTTGGGACTGTGGGCATGCACAGAGAGTTTGGGGGTTGGTAGCGGGCCTGTGTGGACGTGTGGACCCGCAGCCCGGTCTGACCTACGACAAGGTGTTGAAGGGGTGGGACCCCAAGCTCCATAACCCCTTCGGCCCCTGGATGTGGCTGCTGGTCAGCATTACCAAGCGAGAGCTGTGGAATGCCAGGACCGCGCTCATCCGCAGAGGGGTTCATCTGGAGGCACAAGGGGTGTTCCGTAAAATCCGGGCCGACTTGGGTTTCAGGATGGAGACTGACGTCATCCAGCGGGGCTACCACGAGGCCAAGGAGAGGTGGAAGGGCCTCTTTTGGCTTTAGCTCCGTTTCGTTTAGGTGGTGACGCTCCATTCTACAGGGTGGACATGACGCACCTTTCTGGAGCACACAGAAGGTACTTTGGGTTTTAGGTGAGTGTGCTTTGTTTTTTTGCGCGTGTGTTGTATTTCAAATACTTTTTTAATAATTGCATGTACAGAATTTATTGTGCACTACTGGTTGATCACTTTTAGCACGTATTTATTAATATTAACATTATCTATTAACATTTTAATCTATTTGGTGTGCTTTGTTTCTGTGATTAACCGTATTTTATGCCCGAAGTCTCAGATTTTATGTGTGTGGATGGTGTATAACCCTGTTTTAACCCGACCCTTGTGTTTGAAATTTGTGGTCTGTGGGTCTGTTCCTCTTTTAAGGTTTTAACCTTTTAATGGCTTGCATTTGAGGTGACATTTTATTTGTAGAAATGGCCAGATGAATGTAATTAAAGGGTAAATGTGTGTAATTTTAATTGTTGATTTTATTACTGTTTTGATTATTTTATGGTATATAGTTCTGCATAATTTGTTTGTTTAATACTGTTTTAATATGTCTTATTATTATGATTTTATTGTATTGCCATTGATGTGTATTATGTTAAAAATTTCAACCTTTTACATTGTTGTAATATTTGTTTATGATGTATGCTGGAAAGGTTGTTTTAATATGCATGGATGACGATGCCAATTTTAAAAGTGTAGGTTTGATGTTTATATGTTTTGATCAGGTGGTGTTGATTTAAATGATGTGCAGAACTGTTTAATAAAGTATGGAAAAAAAAAAATCTGTTCTTATCAGTTTAATATCTGATACGTCCCCCATGGAGGGGACCACATATTAAACGGATTTTTGGAACAGGGAGCCGGAAGTGGGGCTTGCCCCGTCCGCTCCACGCATCGACCCGGTATTGCAGTGCTTCCGGGAATGGTGCACCTCTACTGCCCCCTGTTGTCGAAAGGCAGAACTGACTGACTGACTGACTGACTGAGTGAGTGAGTGAGTGAGTGGCTAATAGACTGAGTGCTGTGAGGGGGGGGGCCCTGTCTGTGCGTGGCCCCCGTTTCCCGCCGTTTTTCTTTTTTTTTTTTTTTTTTTTTTTTTTTTTTTTTTAAAGGAAGGTGACACACTGTTTGTGCGGTGGACAGCTGCGCTGAGGTAAGGCATGATGTCATCTTTGCCTTTTGAATTTCCCCTCATGTTTGTTAAAATGATTGCTGTCTTTTGAGAGGACAGGAGGACAGGGAGGAGTCGGGGCCCCGAGGACGGCGGCTGCGACGCCCCTGGGCATTCTACTCCGAGCGGGGGCGTCACGCAGGCCCGGCTAACGGCGACGGGCTTGGCGGCGGCCCCATATCGACTCGGGTCTCTCTTCATCCCGTATAAATCTTTCGCCTTTTACTAAAGATTTCCGTGGAGAGGGATAGCGATGAGTTCATGGTATTTTTGGAGGCTCTGCCCAAGCAGAGCTGCACTGCTGCTGTCAAAGGAAGACTGGGCCCGGCTTAGCGGCTGGCGTTAGGTGCCCGGTGGCGCGGCTGTGGTCTCCCTGGATCACGCGTGGACTCGCCGGGCGACACCTGCCAGAGGGGCTGGTGAGGGCTGAGCCGCGCCAGCTCCGTCGGCATCCCGCATGCCGGCGCCCGGCGGGGCGCAATTTGTGGGTATCGCTTCTCGGCCTTTTGGCTAAGATCAAGTGTAGTATCTGTTCTTATCAGTTTAATATCTGATACGTCCCCCATGGAGGGGACCACATATTAAACGGATTTTTGGAACAGGGAGCCGGAAGTGGGGCTTGCCCCGTCCGCTCCACGCATCGACCCGGTATTGCAGTGCTTCCGGGAATGGTGCACCTCTACTGCCCCCTGTTGTCGAAAGGCAGAACTGACTGACTGACTGACTGACTGACTGACTGAGTGAGTGAGTGAGTGAGTGAGTGAGTGAGTGAGTGAGTGACTAATAGACTGAGTGCTGTGAGGGGGGGGGCCCTGTCTGTGCGTGGCCCCCGTTTCCCGCCGTTTTTCTTTTTTTTTTTTTTTTTTTTTTTTTTTTTTAAAGGAAGGTGACACACTGTTTGTGCGGTGGACAGCTGCGCTGAGGTAAGGCATGATGTCATCTTTGCCTTTTGAATTTCCCCTCATGTTTGTTAAAATGATTGCTGTCTTTTGAGAGGACAGGAGGACAGGGAGGAGTCGGGGCCCCGAGGACGGCGGCTGCGACGCCCCTGGGCATTCTACTCCGAGCGGGGGCGTCACGCAGGCCCGGCTAACGGCGACGGGCTTGGCGGCGGCCCCATATCGACTCGGGTCTCTCTTCATCCCGTATAAATCTTTCGCCTTTTACTAAAGATTTCCGTGGAGAGGGATAGCGATGAGTTCATGGTATTTTTGGAGGCTCTGCCCAAGCAGAGCTGCACTGCTGCTGTCAAAGGAAGACTGGGCCCGGCTTAGCGGCTGGCGTTAGGTGCCCGGTGGCGCGGCTGTGGTCTCCCTGGATCACGCGTGGACTCGCCGGGCGACACCTGCCAGAGGGGCTGGTGAGGGCTGAGCCGCGCCAGCTCCGTCGGCATCCCGCATGCCGGCGCCCGGCGGGGCGCAATTTGTGGGTATCGCTTCTCGGCCTTTTGGCTAAGATCAAGTGTAGTATCTGTTCTTATCAGTTTAATATCTGATACGTCCCCCATGGAGGGGACCACATATTAAACGGATTTTTGGAACAGGGAGCCGGAAGTGGGGCTTGCCCCGTCCGCTCCACGCATCGACCCGGTATTGCAGTGCTTCCGGGAATGGTGCACCTCTACTGCCCCCTGTTGTCGAAAGGCAGAACTGACTGACTGACTGACTGACTGAGTGAGTGAGTGAGTGAGTGAGTGAGTGAGTGAGTGACTAATAGACTGAGTGCTGTGAGGGGGGGGGACCCTGTCTGTGCGTGGCCCCCGTTTCCCGCCGTTTTTCTTTTTTTTTTTATTTATTTATTTTTTTTTTTAAAGGAAGGTGACACACTGTTTGTGCGGTGGACAGCTGCGCTGAGGTAAGGCATGATGTCATCTTTGCCTTTTGAATTTCCCCTCATGTTTGTTAAAATGATTGCTGTCTTTTGAGAGGACAGGAGGACAGGGAGGAGTCGGGGCCCCGAGGACGGCGGCTGCGACGCCCCTGGGCATTCTACTCCGAGCGGGGGCGTCACGCAGGCCCGGCTAACGGCGACGGGCTTGGCGGCGGCCCCATATCGACTCGGGTCTCTCTTCATCCCGTATAAATCTTTCGCCTTTTACTAAAGATTTCCGTGGAGAGGGATAGCGATGAGTTCATGGTATTTTTGGAGGCTCTGCCCAAGCAGAGCTGCACTGCTGCTGTCAAAGGAAGACTGGGCCCGGCTTAGCGGCTGGCGTTAGGTGCCCGGTGGCGCGGCTGTGGTCTCCCTGGATCACGCGTGGACTCGCTGGGCGACACCTGCCAGAGGGGCTGGTGAGGGCTGAGCCGCGCCAGCTCCGTCGGCATCCCGCATGCCGGCGCCCGGCGGGGCGCAATTTGTGGGTATCGCTTCTCGGCCTTTTGGCTAAGATCAAGTGTAGTATCTGTTCTTATCAGTTTAATATCTGATACGTCCCCCATGGAGGGGACCACATATTAAACGGATTTTTGGAACAGGGAGCCGGAAGTGGGGCTTGCCCCGTCCGCTCCACGCATCGACCCGGTATTGCAGTGCTTCCGGGAATGGTGCACCTCTACTGCCCCCTGTTGTCGAAAGGCAGAACTGACTGACTGACTGACTGACTGAGTGAGTGAGTGAGTGAGTGGCTAATAGACTGAGTGCTGTGAGGGGGGGGGCCCTGTCTGTGCGTGGCCCCCGTTTCCCGCCGTTTTTCTTTTTTTTTTTTTTTTTTTTTTTTTTTTTTTTTTAAAGGAAGGTGACACACTGTTTGTGCGGTGGACAGCTGCGCTGAGGTAAGGCATGATGTCATCTTTGCCTTTTGAATTTCCCCTCATGTTTGTTAAAATGATTGCTGTCTTTTGAGAGGACAGGAGGACAGGGAGGAGTCGGGGCCCCGAGGACGGCGGCTGCGACGCCCCTGGGCATTCTACTCCGAGCGGGGGCGTCACGCAGGCCCGGCTAACGGCGACGGGCTTGGCGGCGGCCCCATATCGACTCGGGTCTCTCTTCATCCCGTATAAATCTTTCGCCTTTTACTAAAGATTTCCGTGGAGAGGGATAGCGATGAGTTCATGGTATTTTTGGAGGCTCTGCCCAAGCAGAGCTGCACTGCTGCTGTCAAAGGAAGACTGGGCCCGGCTTAGCGGCTGGCGTTAGGTGCCCGGTGGCGCGGCTGTGGTCTCCCTGGATCACGCGTGGACTCGCCGGGCGACACCTGCCAGAGGGGCTGGTGAGGGCTGAGCCGCGCCAGCTCCGTCGGCATCCCGCATGCCGGCGCCCGGCGGGGCGCAATTTGTGGGTATCGCTTCTCGGCCTTTTGGCTAAGATCAAGTGTAGTATCTGTTCTTATCAGTTTAATATCTGATACGTCCCCCATGGAGGGGACCACATATTAAACGGATTTTTGGAACAGGGAGCCGGAAGTGGGGCTTGCCCCGTCCGCTCCACGCATCGACCCGGTATTGCAGTGCTTCCGGGAATGGTGCACCTCTACTGCCCCCTGTTGTCGAAAGGCAGAACTGACTGACTGACTGACTGACTGACTGAGTGAGTGAGTGAGTGAGTGAGTGAGTGAGTGAGTGAGTGAGTGAGTGAGTGACTAATAGACTGAGTGCTGTGAGGGGGGGGGCCCTGTCTGTGCGTGGCCCCCGTTTCCCGCCGTTTTTCTTTTTTTTTTTTTTTTTTTTTTTTTTTTTTAAAGGAAGGTGACACACTGTTTGTGCGGTGGACAGCTGCGCTGAGGTAAGGCATGATGTCATCTTTGCCTTTTGAATTTCCCCTCATGTTTGTTAAAATGATTGCTGTCTTTTGAGAGGACAGGAGGACAGGGAGGAGTCGGGGCCCCGAGGACGGCGGCTGCGACGCCCCTGGGCATTCTACTCCGAGCGGGGGCGTCACGCAGGCCCGGCTAACGGCGACGGGCTTGGCGGCGGCCCCATATCGACTCGGGTCTCTCTTCATCCCGTATAAATCTTTCGCCTTTTACTAAAGATTTCCGTGGAGAGGGATAGCGATGAGTTCATGGTATTTTTGGAGGCTCTGCCCAAGCAGAGCTGCACTGCTGCTGTCAAAGGAAGACTGGGCCCGGCTTAGCGGCTGGCGTTAGGTGCCCGGTGGCGCGGCTGTGGTCTCCCTGGATCACGCGTGGACTCGCCGGGCGACACCTGCCAGAGGGGCTGGTGAGGGCTGAGCCGCGCCAGCTCCGTCGGCATCCCGCATGCCGGCGCCCGGCGGGGCGCAATTTGTGGGTATCGCTTCTCGGCCTTTTGGCTAAGATCAAGTGGATTTTACGCTCTTTTTATCGCTTTTAACGGACTGCGTCGGGTTTTTTAGAGGAAGGCACGGCAAACCTAATGCGTGCCCAGTAGGTGGCTTGACCGCCGCTGCCACGGGGCGACCCGTGCCTTCCTTTTAGCCTTTTATCCCTGCTTTTATTTTCGTTTTTATTAGGCTGGGGATCCCGCAGTGGCTGGTGGCCTGTCCGCCGCCCTGCCGGGTGAACTGGTGTTTTTATTTTTTTTAGTTGCTTTTATAGTTTAGCATTCCTCGGCTCATCCCGGATTGGCGGACGGCGGCCGGACCACGGCGGACGTCGGGACCACGGCGGCAGGAGGACTCTGCTCCAGGAACGACGTCGGTGGACCATCCCGGATGTCGACGGCCGGCGGAGCTGCGAGGAAGCCCTTCAGCGGGCCGTGGCTGGTAGCAGGCGGTGGCCTGCGTAATACCGCCCGGTTCTGCTGGAGGGCCGAAGGGGAGGTAGGCACCTTCCCCGACCGCCTGGCCTTCATCCGGGAGGTGGCCTTCGGGGAGCTGGGCCTGCGCATGGAGGACATCTTATGCGTGCAGCGGAATGGCCCTTTCCAGTTCTTCGAGGTCACCCTGTCCACCGACGAGAGCTACATCAAGGTCCTGGAGCGGAGCAAGGAGAGGGCCCAGCACCCTCTCCTGGGACGATACACCGTTGAGCCGCTGTGGTGGCCCGACAAGCGGGTAATTACGGTACATTGTTTTAACCCGCATGTGTCCGGCGAAGCCGTCCGCCAGTTCTTGAACAAGTATGTGGACCTCCTTCCTGGCCACAAGGATATCCGGGATGAGCTGGGGATCTGGACTGGTCGACGCCAGTTCCAGGCCCGCCTGCGCCCGGACGCTAATGGGGCGGGCGGTTTTAGTCATCCCCCAGCCTATTTTAATCTACAGGGCAATAAGGCTTACTTGTTTTATTCCGGACAGCCTCCCTTCTGCCGACAGTGTCACACCTTTGGACATACTCTGGAGGGATGCGCCAACCTGCGCTGCCGCAACTGCCTGGAGCCGGGGCACATGGCCAGGGACTGCAAGGGCCCCCGTCGCTGCATCCACTGCAACGGTGAGGACCATCTGGCTCGTTCCTGCCCCCAACGGAAAACGTCATACGCCGACGCTCTGTTAGGCAGCAGGGCTGTCGGCAAGGAGAGTGGTGGGGGAGCGCAAGCCCCCACGTCCGGGCAGGAACAGTCGGCGGCGGGGGCAGGAGGAGATGCCCTGGCCGAGGTGGAGGAGGCCCCAGCGACAGCGACTGCAATGCAGGAGGGGTCTCCAGTCCTGGCTCCAGGTGTCAGCAGCAGGAGGAGAAAGAGCGGCGCATCCCCCCGGAGGAGGAAGAAGAGCAGAAGGGAGGCACAACCCGACGCATCCAGCCCTCCGGCTGCCACCTTGCCAGCAGTGGCGGCCGGGGACCAAGGCCGAGAGAGTCCCCCCTCCCCGACATTGGGGGCCCCCCATCTGGTGTGGGACTTGGGACAGTCCCCTGCGCCCCCCCAGGAGTACAGTAGTGTGCAGGACAAAGCAAATGAACAGGAGTACCTGGGGGGGCTGGAACTGGGGGGCCTTTTGGGTTTGACTGAGGAGGGGGGGCAGTAATGCGGTATTGTTTTTAATGGCTGGCTTTTATTATTTTAGTGTGTTGTTTGTAATTGTATTTTACCTTTTTAACATTTCATGGCCAATTTTAATATTGTCACCTTGAATGTCAGGGGTTTGAGGAACGTTTTAAAGCGCACATCTGTTTTTAATCAGCTGGCATCTTCTCCCTTCAGCATTTGTTTTCTGCAGGAAGTCCACCTCCGGGACCAGCGGGACGAGGCTCTCTTTTCACGACAATGGAAGAGGGGTAGATCCTACTGGAGCGTAGGTGGTGTCCACTCCTCAGGCGTCGGGATCCTTTTTGGCGACCGCGCCTTTGAAGAAGTAAGATCGTTTACCGTTCTTCAAGGTAGGGTTTTGGGGGTGGACGCCACATGGAGGGGACAGCGCCTCCGGGCCATATGTGTCTACGCTCCAGTGGAGGCCTCGTCCCGTATAACTCTCTTTGAAGAGTTGTCCCCGTTCTGTGTCACAGATCGACACTTGATTTTAGGAGGGGACTTTAACATCTCGTTGGAGGGTAGACAGGATGTCAGCTCTGGGCACTTTCGCCATTTTATTCGTTCCTTTAAACTTGTTGATGGTTTTAAGATATGCAACCCCAGCATGCCGGGCTTCACCTGGCACAATAGTCGCGGAGCCAGCAGTCGCATCGACTATATTTTAGCCTCACCCCCCGTTGTTTTTAAAAAGGTGTCCCTCTCCCCACAGTGGCCCACTGACCACTTGGCAGTGGAGGCCACTGTTTCCATAGACGCCCCTGAATATGGGGGTGGCTATTGGAAAATGAACCTGCAGATCCTGGAGGAGAGCGATTTTAGACACCTTTTTTTAGATCACTTCTCCGAGTGGCAGAAGGACAAGCCTACCTTCCCCTCCGTGGCCGAATGGTGGGAGAGTGTGAAGGATAGGATCCGAACCTTCTCCATGCAGTACAGCAAGCAGCGCAGGATGGAGAAGAAATTCTCCATTCTGCAGCTGGAGAGAAGGTTGCGGGATGAATACGCCGCTCACAACAGCGGGGGCACCATCGACCACGAGCGACTGCTTGATATAAAGGGTGAGCTGAGGCGCCTGCATGCACAGGCTGCCTCGGCCCAAATGCTCCGCGACAGAATGTTCTTTTTGGAAAACAATGAAAAGTGCAATACTCATTTTTTCCAGAGAGCCAGGGAAGCCCGGGAGGAGAAGACCTTCGACTCTCTCCGGGCCTTAAACGGCGATACGGTAACAACAACATCAGACATGCTGGAGGTTGCTAAATTGTTTTATCACAATCTTTTTAAGGTTAGGGACACGGACCCGGTTGCAGGGGAGCGGTTCCTAGACAACATCTCACCTTGCCTTCCCAGTGACATTCGTGACGGCTTAGAAGCCCCCATCACCTTGGCCGAGCTGACCGCAGTGCTTGGCAAGATGAACCGCCGCAAGGTACCGGGCCTTGATGGGCTCCCGGTGGAATTTTATTCCACTTTTTGGGATGTCCTCGGGCCGGAATTACTGCAGGTTGTAGAGGACGTTCAGCGCCGGGGTTTGCTCACTAGGAGCATGAGGTCAGGGGTTCTTTCTTTGTTGCACAAGAAGGGTGATCGTGCCGACCTTGGCAACTGGAGGCCCCTGACCATGCTTTGTGTAGACACAAAGCTCATCGCAAAGACCCTTACAGAACGCCTGAAGAAGGCCATGGCTCATCTGGTTCACAGCGATCAGACGTGTGGAGTACCGGGTCGATCGGCGACGTGGAACCTCCATCTCATCCGCGACGCCATCGCCTGGGTGGAGGACAGGAACCTCCCTCTCCTGCTGGTCAGCTTGGACCAGGAGAAAGCCTTCGACCGGGTAGATCACCGCTTCCTGTTTCAAGTATTGGGTAAGTTTGGCTTTGGACCCAATTACCTGGGGTGGTTACACACTTTGTATAACGAAGTTGGGAGCCATGTTGTTATCAATGGCTTCCTGAGTGACTTGGTGCCCCAGCTGAGTGGAGTGAGGCAGGGATGTCCCCTCTCCCCCCTCCTCTACGCGCTCTATATAGAGCCACTGGCGTGCGCCATTCGCGCCCACCCCGGGGTCGATGGCCTTCTTATCCCAGGAAGTCGGGGGAAAACTGTTAAACTGACCCAGTACGCAGACGACACCACCCTTTTCGTCTGCTCGGATCAGTCTCTCGGTCATGCCATGAGCCTTGTTCATGCGTTCGGTAGGGCCTCCGGCGCGACGCTCAACCTCAGTAAGTCGGTGGCCAAGTATTTCGGCAGCTGGAAGGCGAGGGAGGGCGTCGCAGGGGGTCTCACCCTCTGTGACGGACCTCTCAAAGTGTTGGGGGTCAACTTCCTTTCGGATGGTGCCGCCCGTTTGAACTGGGAGGAGCGGTTGGCGATCGCCAGGCGGAAGATCGGACTGTGGAAGTCCAGGTCCCTGTCCTTCCAAGGTAAGGTCTTAGCCTTAAAAGTGGATATTCTTCCCACCCTGCTCTACCTTGCACATGTGTACCCTTTGCCCCGCTTCATGCGCAGAGGCCTGACGAGAGACGTTTTCAACCTCGTCTGGGGGGGCAGGTACGAGTACGTGCGTAGGGAAGTGATGTATCTCGGAAAGGACAGTGGGGGGAGGGATGTTATTGACTTTCCTCTCAAGCTTGACTGCCTGTTCTTCTCGCAGCTCTGCACGCGCCTGGCAGCTCCCCTCGAGCACCCCCATCAGCACTTTGTGCGTCTGTGGCTGGCTCTCCCCATGAGACGCCTGGTGGCGTCGTGGACCAACCTCGGCCCCAAGGCTGAGACCCTGCCGGCCCACTACAGCCACGCTGTCAAGTGGAGTAAGTTTATTCCGGCAGGTGTCAAGACAGAGGCCTTGACCAAGCATAGAGCGCTTTACAGGGCTTTGCTTGGTCATAGGGATACTCGGGCCATGTTGGGCCTGGAGGAAGGCACATGGGCGAGAATCCAGCCTAAGGGTTTGGATCACAGGCTGCAGGACCTGAACTGGCAGTGCCTTCATGGTAAGCTGCCAGTCAGGGACGTCTTACATAGGCATAAGCTGACCAGACACCCCCGCTGCCCCAGGGCCGAGTGCAGCGAGGATGAGACCATCAGGCACGTGTTTTGGGACTGTGGGCATGCACAGAGAGTTTGGGGGTTGGTAGCGGGCCTGTGTGGACGTGTGGACCCGCAGCCCGGTCTGACCTACGACAAGGTGTTGAAGGGGTGGGACCCCAAGCTCCATAACCCCTTCGGCCCCTGGATGTGGCTGCTGGTCAGCATTACCAAGCGAGAGCTGTGGAATGCCAGGACCGCGCTCATCCGCAGAGGGGTTCATCTGGAGGCACAAGGGGTGTTCCGTAAAATCCGGGCCGACTTGGGTTTCAGGAAGGAGACTGACGTCATCCAGCGGGGCTACCACGAGGCCAAGGAGAGGTGGAAGGGCCTCTTTTGGCTTTAGCTCCGTTTCGTTTAGGTGGTGACGCTCCATTCTACAGGGTGGACATGACGCACCTTTCTGGAGCACACAGAAGGTACTTTGGGTTTTAGGTGAGTGTGCTTTGTTTTTTTGTGCGTGTGTTGTATTTCAAATACTTTTTTAATAATTGCATGTACAGAATTTATTGTGCACTACTGGTTGATCACTTTTAGCACGTATTTATTAATATTAACATTATCTATTAACATTTTAATCTATTTGGTGTGCTTTGTTTCTGTGATTAACCGTATTTTATGCCCGAAGTCTCAGATTTTATGTGTGTGGATGGTGTATAACCCTGTTTTAACCCGACCCTTGTGTTTGAAATTTGTGGTCTGTGGGTCTGTTCCTCTTTTAAGGTTTTAACCTTTTAATGGCTTGCATTTGAGGTGACATTTTATTTGTAGAAATGGCCAGATGAATGTAATTAAAGGGTAAATGTGTGTAATTTTAATTGTTGATTTTATTACTGTTTTGATTATTTTATGGTATATAGTTCTGCATAATTTGTTTGTTTAATACTGTTTTAATATGTCTTATTATTATGATTCTATTGTATTGCCATTGATGTGTATTATGTTAAAAATTTCAACCTTTTACATTGTTGTAATATTTGTTTATGATGTATGCTGGAAAGGTTGTTTTAATATGCATGGATGACGATGCCAATTTTAAAAGTGTAGGTTTGATGTTTATATGTTTTGATCAGGTGGTGTTGATTTAAATGATGTGCAGAACTGTTTAATAAAGTATGGAAAAAAAAAATCTGTTCTTATCAGTTTAATATCTGATACGTCCCCCATGGAGGGGACCACATATTAAACGGATTTTTGGAACAGGGAGCCGGAAGTGGGGCTTGCCCCGTCCGCTCCACGCATCGACCCGGTATTGCAGTGCTTCCGGGAATGGTGCACCTCTACTGCCCCCTGTTGTCGAAAGGCAGAACTGACTGACTGACTGACTGACTGACTGAGTGAGTGAGTGAGTGAGTGAGTGAGTGAGTGACTAATAGACTGAGTGCTGTGAGGGGGGGGGCCCTGTCTGTGCGTGGCCCCCGTTTCCCGCCGTTTTTCTTTTTTTTTTTTTTTTTTTTTTTTTTTTTTAAAGGAAGGTGACACACTGTTTGTGCGGTGGACAGCTGCGCTGAGGTAAGGCATGATGTCATCTTTGCCTTTTGAATTTCCCCTCATGTTTGTTAAAATGATTGCTGTCTTTTGAGAGGACAGGAGGACAGGGAGGAGTCGGGGCCCCGAGGACGGCGGCTGCGACGCCCCTGGGCATTCTACTCCGAGCGGGGGCGTCACGCAGGCCCGGCTAACGGCGACGGGCTTGGCGGCGGCCCCATATCGACTCGGGTCTCTCTTCATCCCGTATAAATCTTTCGCCTTTTACTAAAGATTTCCGTGGAGAGGGATAGCGATGAGTTCATGGTATTTTTGGAGGCTCTGCCCAAGCAGAGCTGCACTGCTGCTGTCAAAGGAAGACTGGGCCCGGCTTAGCGGCTGGCGTTAGGTGCCCGGTGGCGCGGCTGTGGTCTCCCTGGATCACGCGTGGACTCGCTGGGCGACACCTGCCAGAGGGGCTGGTGAGGGCTGAGCCGCGCCAGCTCCGTCGGCATCCCGCATGCCGGCGCCCGGCGGGGCGCAATTTGTGGGTATCGCTTCTCGGCCTTTTGGCTAAGATCAAGTGTAGTATCTGTTCTTATCAGTTTAATATCTGATACGTCCCCCATGGAGGGGACCACATATTAAACGGATTTTTGGAACAGGGAGCCGGAAGTGGGGCTTGCCCCGTCCGCTCCACGCATCGACCCGGTATTGCAGTGCTTCCGGGAATGGTGCACCTCTACTGCCCCCTGTTGTCGAAAGGCAGAACTGACTGACTGACTGACTGACTGACTGACTGACTGAGTGAGTGAGTGAGTGAGTGAGTGAGTGAGTGAGTGAGTGACTAATAGACTGAGTGCTGTGAGGGGGGGGGCCCTGTCTGTGCGTGGCCCCCGTTTCCCGCCGTTTTTTTTTTTTTTTTTTTTTTTTTTTTTTTTTTAAAGGAAGGTGACACACTGTTTGTGCGGTGGACAGCTGCGCTGAGGTAAGGCATGATGTCATCTTTGCCTTTTGAATTTCCCCTCATGTTTGTTAAAATGATTGCTGTCTTTTGAGAGGACAGGAGGACAGGGAGGAGTCGGGGCCCCGAGGACGGCGGCTGCGACGCCCCTGGGCATTCTACTCCGAGCGGGGGCGTCACGCAGGCCCGGCTAACGGCGACGGGCTTGGCGGCGGCCCCATATCGACTCGGGTCTCTCTTCATCCCGTATAAATCTTTCGCCTTTTACTAAAGATTTCCGTGGAGAGGGATAGCGATGAGTTCATGGTATTTTTGGAGGCTCTGCCCAAGCAGAGCTGCACTGCTGCTGTCAAAGGAAGACTGGGCCCGGCTTAGCGGCTGGCGTTAGGTGCCCGGTGGCGCGGCTGTGGTCTCCCTGGATCACGCGTGGACTCGCCGGGCGACACCTGCCAGAGGGGCTGGTGAGGGCTGAGCCGCGCCAGCTCCGTCGGCATCCCGCATGCCGGCGCCCGGCGGGGCGCAATTTGTGGGTATCGCTTCTCGGCCTTTTGGCTAAGATCAAGTTTTTAAAAACTTTTGGCGTTTTTCTTAGCCGTTTTACCCGTCGTGTTTTTTAGTTTAGCGGATACCAAGGGGATCCTAATGCGTGCCCAGCAGGTGGCCTGACCGCCGCTGCCACGGGGTGAACCTTGGTATCCTGTTTTAGTGTTTTTCAGCCCTTGTTTGTTTTTATTCACTTTTATTATTTTATTTTTTAGTCTAGTTTTTAGCTCAGCCCGTCTTGGACTACGGCGGAAGGACCTCTGGAACACTGCGCCTTGCTCCACTCCGAGTGGGACGGCTGATGCCGGAGCACCCCAGCTGGAGGACGGCAGCTACGGCTCCCAGGACGGCAGTGACGGCCCCAGCGGCGGCTCCAGTGGCCGGGACGACCCCCTCCTCCGGACCGGGTCCGATGGTAGGTGGCGGTCTGCTTAACACGGCCCGGTTCCGTTGGAGGAACCTGGATGGAGAGGCCCAGTTTCACGACAGGGTCTTCTTCATCCGGGAGGTGGTGTTTGGTGTGCTGGGCTTTAAGCTGGAGGACCTGATCTGCGTCCAGAGGAACCATCCCCAGAGGTTTCTGGATGTTACCTTGGCCTCTGAGGAGGCATACCGGAGGGTGCTGGAGCAGAGCAAGTCCGACCACCCGCTCTTGAATATGTACTCGGTTGAGCCCTTGTGGTTTACGGACAAGCGGGTGGTAACGGTGCATGTGTTCAATCCTTACGTGTCGGCGGAGGCCGTCTGCCATTTCCTCACTAAACACGTTGAGGTTTTACCAGGACACAGAGACGTCCGGGACGAGCTGGGTGTGTGGAATGGGCGCCGCCAGTTTCAGGTGCGACTGCGGCCGGATGGAAAGGGGGGATATCTTCATCCCCCAGCCTACTTTTCCATCGGGCCCAACAGGGGGTACCTGTTCTACACTGGTCAGCCTACCTTCTGCCGGTCGTGCCAGGGCCAGGGACACAAGGCGGAGGACTGCCCGGACCTTAAGTGCCGTAACTGCCTTGAGCCCGGGCACATGGCTAAGGACTGTAAGGGCCCCCAACGTTGCCGCCACTGTAGCAGCGAGGAGCACCTGGCCCGTGTCTGCCCCCAGCGCTCCTATGCGGGCGTTCTGGCGGGTGGTGGGCAGGTGAGGCGGGTGCCGGACCGGGAGCTGCTCCCTGCCCCAAAGCCAGGGGGGCCTCAGGAGAGGTCAGTGGGGGCCCAGGAAGAAGTGGCCAGGTCCCCAGTGAAGACCCCGTTGGGGGCTGAGGGGCCCCGGGCTCAGGCTGGGCAGTCCCCGCAGGCCCGGGCCGGGGTCACCAAAAGGAAGAAGAAGGGTGACCCCAAGGACAAAACTAAGAAGACGAGGAAGGAAGCAGAGGAGGCAACAGGTACCCCCAAGGAGGCGGCGCCCCCAGCTGAGGCCCCTGTACAGGTCGTATCGCCCCCCGCCCCCAAAACAGAAGATATAAGTTGGAATTTGTCAATGTTGTCCCCAGCCCTTCCCCAGGAGGACATTACCTTTTCGGGCCTGGAGGTTTCACCAAACGACCAGGCCTACCTGGAGGACTCCATGCTGGGGAAAATTCTGGGCATGAGTGGGGAGGGGGAACAGGGGTCTTAATAGCTGGTTTTAGGGTTTATAGTTTTTAAAAAATTTTATGGTTTTAATGTCTTATTGTTTTATTCTTCTTTTAATCCCCCCATGGCTGGTTTTAAAATTTTTACTGTTAACGTCAGAGGGTTGAGGAACCCAGTCAAAAGGGCCGCGGTCTTTGATGAACTGACATCCTCCCCTTTCAATCTCTGTTTCTTACAGGAAGTCCACCTCAGGGACCAGCGGGACGTGGCTCTTTTCTCACAAGCGTGGAAGAGGGGTAAGTCCTGCTGGAGCGTTGGTGGTGTCCATTCTTCAGGCGTCGGCATCCTTTTTGGTGACCGGGCCTTTGAGAATGTGAGTACCTTCACTGTAGTGCAGGGAAGGGTTTTGGGAGTGGACGCCACCTGGAGAGGTCAGCACATCCGGGCGATGTGCGTTTACGCTCCAGTGGAGGCCTCGTCCCGCATTGCGCTTTTTGAGGAGCTGGCCCAGTTTTGTGTCACTAATAGACACATAATTTTAGGAGGGGACTTCAATACTTTTTTAGAAGGGAAAGGGGATGTCAGCACTAAACATTTTAGGAATTTGATCCGCAGCCTCAACCTCTCTGATGGTTTTAAAACGTGCAACCCCACAGATCCGGGCCATACCTGGCACAACAGTCGTGGGGCCAGCAGCCGTATTGATTATATTTTAGCTTCGCCCTCTGTTGTTTTTAGGAAGGTTTTGAGGTCTCCACGGTGGTACTCGGACCATACATCGGTCGAGGCCACAGTTTCCATTGACGCCCCTACCTTCGGGAGGGGCTATTGGAAGCTGAACGTGGAGATCTTAGAAGAGAGAGACTTTAGGTCTCTCTTCCTGGATCATTTTACTGCGTGGCGGGGCTGTAAGGCAGCCTACGTCTCCACGGCCGCATGGTGGGAGAGCGTAAAAGAGAGGGTTAGAGCTCTAGCTATCCACTATTGCGGCCAGCGTAAAGCTAAAAGGCTTTACGAAATCCAACGGCTAGAGACCAGGCTGCAGAGGGAGTATGCCCGCCACAACAACGGAGGGGCTTTTAACTTTGAGGAGGTGCAGGCAGCCAAAGCTAAGCTGAGGGGCCTGCACGAGCAATCGGCTGCGGCCTCCTTGTTTTGGGCCAGGGCTTTGGAAAGGGAGGAGAATGAGAAATGTACAGCCTTCTTCTTTAATAAGGTGAAACTGGCCCGTGAGGAAAAGTGTTTCACTGCCCTCCGGGACCAAGGAGGCAACCTGGTCTCCGATTCGGCCCGGATGCTGGAGGTTGCTAAATGTTTTTACGGTGACCTTTTTAAGAAAAGGGAGACCGAACCTGAGCTAGGGGAGCAGTTTTTATCTAAACTCAAACCTAGTCTTCCCAGTGAGGCAAGGGACAGCTTAGATGCCCCCTTCACTCTAGCCGAGCTGACTGAGGTGCTAGGCAAAATGAACCGGCGCAAAGTTCCTGGTCTCGATGGACTCCCCGTGGAATTCTATTCCACGTTTTGGGAAGTCCTCGGGCCGGAGCTGCTAGAAGTGGCTGAGGACGTGCAGCGTCAGGGCATGCTCACCAAGAGCATGCGGTCAGGGGTCTTGTCTTTGTTGTACAAGAAGGGCGATCGTGCCGAACTTGGCAACTGGAGACCCCTGACAATGCTTTGCGTAGATGCAAAGATCATAGCAAAGACCCTAACTGAGCGCCTAAAAAAGGCCATGACCCACCTGGTCCATAGTGACCAGACTTGCGGGGTCCCGGGTCGATCTGCGACTTGGAATTTACATTTAATTCGGGACGCGATCGCCTGGGCTGAGGACAGGAATGTCCCTCTGGCACTCGTTAGCTTGGACCAGGAGAAGGCGTTTGACCGAGTGGACCACTGCTTCCTGTTTGGGGTATTGAGCAGGCTAGGTTTTGGGCCTAAGTTCTTGGGATGGGTTCATGCGCTTTATACTGAGGTTGGTAGCCATGTGTCGATTAATGGTTCCCTCAGTGATTGGGTTCCCCAGTCAAGTGGAGTGAGGCAGGGTTGCCCTCTCTCCCCCCTCCTCTACGCTCTATATATAGAGCCGTTGGCGAGCGCCATCCGTGCCCATCCAGGTATCAACGGCCTGATCCTGCCAGGGAGTGGGGGCCTGACGGTAAAGCTGGCCCAGTACGCAGACGATACCACTCTGTTTGTGTGCTCGGACCATGCGCTCGGTCACGCCCTGGGCTTGGTGCAGGCGTTCGGGAAGGCCTCCGGGGCTGCACTTAACCTTAGCAAGTCGGTGGTCAAGTACTTTGGCAGCTGGAAGGCGAGAGAGGACGTCCCGGGGGGGCTCACTCTCTGCGGCGGCCCTCTCAAGGTGTTGGGGGTTAACTTTCTTTCGAAAGGTGCTGCCCGGGTAAACTGGGAAGAGCGTTTGACGATCGCCAGGCGGAAGATGGGGATGTGGAAGGCCAGGTCCCTGTCCTTCCTGGGTAAGGTTCTCGCCTTGAAGGTTGATATCCTTCCCACCCTCCTCTACCTCGCCCATGTGTTCCCCATGCCCCGCTTCATGCGGAGAGGCTTAACTAAGGATGTGTTTAACCTTGTTTGGGGCGGCAGGTATGAGTATGTGAGGAGGGAAGTGATGTACCTTGGAAAGGACAGTGGGGGGAGGGATGTTCCTGACTTCCCTCTCAAGCTTGACTGCCTGTTCTTCTCCCAGATCTGTGCACGTCTGGTGGCTCCCCTAGAACACCCCCACCAGTATTTTGTTCACTTGTGGCTGGCCCTGCCCATGAGACGTCTGTTGACGTCGTGGTCCAACGCCGGGCCCAAGGCGGAGACGCTGCCGACCCACTATCACCATGCTATTAAGTGGAGTAAGTCTCTTCCGGCAGGTCTCCCCCCAGGGACCCTCACCAGGCACCGAGCCCTGTATCGGGCTGTGCTGGTGAAGAGGGGAACCCGTGCTGTGCTGGGCCTGGAGAAGGACACCTGGACCAGGATCCAGCCCAAGGGGTTGGATAACCGGCTGCAGGACCTGAACTGGCAGTGTGTGCATGGTAAGCTGCCGGTCAGGGATGTACTGTACAGGCACAAGCTGACCAGACACTCAGGCTGCCCACGTCCCGAGTGCTCAGAGGAGGAGACCCTCAGGCACGCCTTTTGGGACTGTGGGTATGCCAGGGAGGTCTGGAGATCAGTGCAAGGCCTGTGCAGGAAACTAGACCCGCAGTTTGTGTTGTCCTACGATAAGGTGATGATGGGGTGGCCCCAAGGTCCTCAGACTCCCTTCCCGCCCCGGATGTGGCTGCTGATCAGCATGACCAAACGTGAACTTTGGAATGCAAGGTCGGCACTCATCCATAAAGGGGCAGATTTGAGGGCCTGGGGATTATATCGAAAGATTGTGGCGGACTTGGATTTCAGGATGGAGCGGGACATCATCCAGTGGGGCTATCACGAGGCCAAGGAAAGGTGGAAGGGCCTTCTGCGGCCATAGCCCCACTAACATCTTGGTGAGTACGAGCTCCATCCAGGAAGGTCGGTGTGGCACGTGAGTTGTGAACGCACGCACCTTATACTGTGCCTTTCTTGGTGGTGCGTTAATGTTTTTTTTTTCAGTGTCACACCATAAAGTTCACAAGGATCGGAAACCCTTTGCAATGGGATTTTAAGCCTGGGGGTGATTTTGAAAATAACCACTGACACTCAATGGTTTTTGATTAATATTTGCTTATTTATTGAATGTCTGGTGTGGTTTATGTATTTTATATTTAAATTTTAAACTCTGATATGGGCTGAATTTTAACGGTGTGTTAATGTCTTGTTTGAAATCCTTTTAAGGAGATTATAATTGTAATATTTTATTGATTGAAATAAAAATTGTAATTGAATTTGAAATAGCCGGAATGATGAGTGAAGGTTGGCCGAGTTGATGAAGCGACGGGTATCCAACTCTGACTGGTACAAAAAAAAAAAAAAAAAAATCTGTTCTTATCAGTTTAATATCTGATACGTCCCCCATGGAGGGGACCACATATTAAACGGATTTTTGGAACAGGGAGCCGGAAGTGGGGCTTGCCCCGTCCGCTCCACGCATCGACCCGGTATTGCAGTGCTTCCGGGAATGGTGCACCTCTACTGCCCCCTGTTGTCGAAAGGCAGAACTGACTGACTGACTGACTGACTGACTGACTGAGTGAGTGAGTGAGTGAGTGAGTGACTAATAGACTGAGTGCTGTGAGGGGGGGGGCCCTGTCTGTGCGTGGCCCCCGTTTCCCGCCGTTTTTCTTTTTTTTTTTTTTTTTTTTTTTTTTTTTTAAAGGAAGGTGACACACTGTTTGTGCGGTGGACAGCTGCGCTGAGGTAAGGCATGATGTCATCTTTGCCTTTTGAATTTCCCCTCATGTTTGTTAAAATGATTGCTGTCTTTTGAGAGGACAGGAGGACAGGGAGGAGTCGGGGCCCCGAGGACGGCGGCTGCGACGCCCCTGGGCATTCTACTCCGAGCGGGGGCGTCACGCAGGCCCGGCTAACGGCGACGGGCTTGGCGGCGGCCCCATATCGACTCGGGTCTCTCTTCATCCCGTATAAATCTTTCGCCTTTTACTAAAGATTTCCGTGGAGAGGGATAGCGATGAGTTCATGGTATTTTTGGAGGCTCTGCCCAAGCAGAGCTGCACTGCTGCTGTCAAAGGAAGACTGGGCCCGGCTTAGCGGCTGGCGTTAGGTGCCCGGTGGCGCGGCTGTGGTCTCCCTGGATCACGCGTGGACTCGCCGGGCGACACCTGCCAGAGGGGCTGGTGAGGGCTGAGCCGCGCCAGCTCCGTCGGCATCCCGCATGCCGGCGCCCGGCGGGGCGCAATTTGTGGGTATCGCTTCTCGGCCTTTTGGCTAAGATCAAGTGTAGTATCTGTTCTTATCAGTTTAATATCTGATACGTCCCCCATGGAGGGGACCACATATTAAACGGATTTTTGGAACAGGGAGCCGGAAGTGGGGCTTGCCCCGTCCGCTCCACGCATCGACCCGGTATTGCAGTGCTTCCGGGAATGGTGCACCTCTACTGCCCCCTGTTGTCGAAAGGCAGAACTGACTGACTGACTGACTGACTGACTGACTGAGTGAGTGAGTGAGTGAGTGAGTGAGTGAGTGACTAATAGACTGAGTGCTGTGAGGGGGGGGGCCCTGTCTGTGCGTGGCCCCCGTTTCCCGCCGTTTTTCTTTTTTTTTTTTTTTTTTTTTTTTTTTTTTAAAGGAAGGTGACACACTGTTTGTGCGGTGGACAGCTGCGCTGAGGTAAGGCATGATGTCATCTTTGCCTTTTGAATTTCCCCTCATGTTTGTTAAAATGATTGCTGTCTTTTGAGAGGACAGGAGGACAGGGAGGAGTCGGGGCCCCGAGGACGGCGGCTGCGACGCCCCTGGGCATTCTACTCCGAGCGGGGGCGTCACGCAGGCCCGGCTAACGGCGACGGGCTTGGCGGCGGCCCCATATCGACTCGGGTCTCTCTTCATCCCGTATAAATCTTTCGCCTTTTACTAAAGATTTCCGTGGAGAGGGATAGCGATGAGTTCATGGTATTTTTGGAGGCTCTGCCCAAGCAGAGCTGCACTGCTGCTGTCAAAGGAAGACTGGGCCCGGCTTAGCGGCTGGCGTTAGGTGCCCGGTGGCGCGGCTGTGGTCTCCCTGGATCACGCGTGGACTCGCCGGGCGACACCTGCCAGAGGGGCTGGTGAGGGCTGAGCCGCGCCAGCTCCGTCGGCATCCCGCATGCCGGCGCCCGGCGGGGCGCAATTTGTGGGTATCGCTTCTCGGCCTTTTGGCTAAGATCAAGTGTAGTATCTGTTCTTATCAGTTTAATATCTGATACGTCCCCCATGGAGGGGACCACATATTAAACGGATTTTTGGAACAGGGAGCCGGAAGTGGGGCTTGCCCCGTCCGCTCCACGCATCGACCCGGTATTGCAGTGCTTCCGGGAATGGTGCACCTCTACTGCCCCCTGTTGTCGAAAGGCAGAACTGACTGACTGACTGACTGACTGAGTGAGTGAGTGAGTGAGTGAGTGAGTGAGTGAGTGAGTGACTAATAGACTGAGTGCTGTGAGGGGGGGGGCCCTGTCTGTGCGTGGCCCCCGTTTCCCGCCGTTTTTCTTTTTTTTTTTTTTTTTTTTTTTTTTTTTTAAAGGAAGGTGACACACTGTTTGTGCGGTGGACAGCTGCGCTGAGGTAAGGCATGATGTCATCTTTGCCTTTTGAATTTCCCCTCATGTTTGTTAAAATGATTGCTGTCTTTTGAGAGGACAGGAGGACAGGGAGGAGTCGGGGCCCCGAGGACGGCGGCTGCGACGCCCCTGGGCATTCTACTCCGAGCGGGGGCGTCACGCAGGCCCGGCTAACGGCGACGGGCTTGGCGGCGGCCCCATATCGACTCGGGTCTCTCTTCATCCCGTATAAATCTTTCGCCTTTTACTAAAGATTTCCGTGGAGAGGGATAGCGATGAGTTCATGGTATTTTTGGAGGCTCTGCCCAAGCAGAGCTGCACTGCTGCTGTCAAAGGAAGACTGGGCCCGGCTTAGCGGCTGGCGTTAGGTGCCCGGTGGCGCGGCTGTGGTCTCCCTGGATCACGCGTGGACTCGCTGGGCGACACCTGCCAGAGGGGCTGGTGAGGGCTGAGCCGCGCCAGCTCCGTCGGCATCCCGCATGCCGGCGCCCGGCGGGGCGCAATTTGTGGGTATCGCTTCTCGGCCTTTTGGCTAAGATCAAGTTTTTAACAACTTTTGGCGTTTTTCTTAGCCGTTTTACCCGTCGTGTTTTTTAGTTTAGCGGATACCAAGGGGATCCTAATGCGTGCCCAGCAGGGGGCCTGACCGCCGCTGCCACGGGGTGAACCTTGGTATCCTGTTTTAGTGTTTTTCAGCCCTTGTTTGTTTTTATTCACTTTTATTATTTTATTTTTTAGTTTAGTTTTTAGCTCAGCCCGTCTTGGACTACGGCGGAAGGACCTCTGGAACACTGCGCCTTGCTCCACTCCGAGTGGGACGGCTGATGCCGGAGCACCCCAGCTGGAGGATGGCAGCTACGGCTCCCAGGACGGCAGTGACGGCCCCAGCGGCGGCTCCAGTGGCCGGGACGACCCCCTCCTCCGGACCGGGTCCGATGGTAGGTGGCGGTCTGCTTAACACGGCCCGGTTCCGTTGGAGGAACCTGGATGGAGAGGCCCAGTTTCACGACAGGGTCTTCTTCATCCGGGAGGTGGTGTTTGGTGTGCTGGGCTTTAAGCTGGAGGACCTGATCTGCGTCCAGAGGAACCATCCCCAGAGGTTTCTGGATGTTACCTTGGCCTCTGAGGAGGCATACCGGAGGGTGCTGGAGCAGAGCAAGTCCGACCACCCGCTCTTGAATATGTACTCGGTTGAGCCCTTGTGGTTTACGGACAAGCGGGTGGTAACGGTGCATGTGTTCAATCCTTACGTGTCGGCGGAGGCCGTCTGCCATTTCCTCACTAAACACGTTGAGGTTTTACCAGGACACAGAGACGTCCGGGACGAGCTGGGTGTGTGGAATGGGCGCCGCCAGTTTCAGGTGCGACTGCGGCCGGATGGAAAGGGGGGATATCTTCATCCCCCAGCCTACTTTTCCATCGGGCCCAACAGGGGGTACCTGTTCTACACTGGACAGCCTACCTTCTGCCGGTCGTGCCAGGGCCATGGACACAAGGCGGAGGACTGCCCGGACCTTAAGTGCCGTAACTGCCTTGAGCCCGGGCACATGGCTAAGGACTGTAAGGGCCCCCAACGTTGCCGCCACTGTAGCAGCGAGGAGCACCTGGCCCGTGTCTGCCCCCAGCGCTCCTATGCGGGCGTTCTGGCGGGTGGTGGGCAGGTGAGGCGGGTGCCGGACCGGGAGCTGCTCCCTGCCCCAAAGCCAGGGGGGCCTCAGGAGAGGTCAGTGGGGGCCCAGGAAGAAGTGGCCAGGTCCCCAGTGAAGACCCCGTTGGGGGCTGAGGGGCCCCGGGCTCAGGCTGGGCAGTCCCCGCAGGCCCGGGCCGGGGTCACCAAAAGGAAGAAGAAGGGTGACCCCAAGGACAAAACTAAGAAGACGAGGAAGGAAGCAGAGGAGGCAACAGGTACCCCCAAGGAGGCGGCGCCCCCAGCTGAGGCCCCTGTACAGGTCGTATCGCCCCCCGCCCCCAAAACAGAAGATATAAGTTGGAATTTGTCAATGTTGTCCCCAGCCCTTCCCCAGGAGGACATTACCTTTTCGGGCCTGGAGGTTTCACCAAACGACCAGGCCTACCTGGAGGACTCCATGCTGGGGAAAATTCTGGGCATGAGCGGGGAGGGGGAACAGGGGTCTTAATAGCTGGTTTTAGGGTTTATAGTTTTTAAAATTTTTATGGTTTTAATTTCTTATTGTTTTATTCTTTTTTTAATCCCCCCATGGCTGATTTTAAAATTTTTACTGTTAACGTCAGAGGGTTGAGGAACCCAGTCAAAAGGGCCGCGGTCTTTGATGAACTGACATCCTCCCCTTTCAATCTCTGTTTCTTGCAGGAAGTCCACCTCAGGGACCAGCGGGACGTGGCTCTTTTCTCACAAGCGTGGAAGAGGGGTAAGTCCTGCTGGAGCGTTGGTGGTGTCCATTCTTCAGGCGTCGGCATCCTTTTTGGTGACCGGGCCTTTGAGAATGTGAGTACCTTCACTGTAGTGCAGGGAAGGGTTTTGGGAGTGGACGCCACCTGGAGAGGTCAGCACATCCGGGCGATGTGCGTTTACGCTCCAGTGGAGGCCTCGTCCCGCATTGCGCTTTTTGAGGAGCTGGCCCAGTTTTGTGTCACTAATAGACACATAATTTTAGGAGGGGACTTCAATACTTTTTTAGAAGGGAAAGGGGATGTCAGCACTAAACATTTTAGGAATTTGATCCGCAGCCTCAACCTCTCTGATGGTTTTAAAACGTGCAACCCCACAGATCCGGGCCATACCTGGCACAACAGTCGTGGGGCCAGCAGCCGTATTGATTATATTTTAGCTTCGCCCTCTGTTGTTTTTAGGAAGGTTTTGAGGTCTCCACGGTGGTACTCGGACCATACATCGGTCGAGGCCACAGTTTCCATTGACGCCCCTACCTTCGGGAGGGGCTATTGGAAGCTGAACGTGGAGATCTTAGAAGAGAGAGACTTTAGGTCTCTCTTCCTGGATCATTTTACTGCGTGGCGGGGCTGTAAGGCAGCCTACGTCTCCACGGCCGCATGGTGGGAGAGCGTAAAAGAGAGGGTTAGAGCTCTAGCTATCCACTATTGCGGCCAGCGTAAAGCTAAAAGGCTTTACGAAATCCAACGGCTAGAGACCAGGCTGCAGAGGGAGTATGCCCGCCACAACAACGGAGGGGCTTTTAACTTTGAGGAGGTGCAGGCAGCCAAAGCTAAGCTGAGGGGCCTGCACGAGCAATCGGCTGCGGCCTCCTTGTTTTGGGCCAGGGCTTTGGAAAGGGAGGAGAATGAGAAATGTACAGCCTTCTTCTTTAATAAGGTGAAACTGGCCCGTGAGGAAAAGTGTTTCACTGCCCTCCGGGACCAAGGAGGCAACCTGGTCTCCGATTCGGCCCGGATGCTGGAGGTTGCTAAATGTTTTTACGGTGACCTTTTTAAGAAAAGGGAGACCGAACCTGAGCTAGGGGAGCAGTTTTTATCTAAACTCAAACCTAGTCTTCCCAGTGAGGCAAGGGACAGCTTAGATGCCCCCTTCACTCTAGCCGAGCTGACTGAGGTGCTAGGCAAAATGAACCGGCGCAAAGTTCCTGGTCTCGATGGACTCCCCGTGGAATTCTATTCCACGTTTTGGGAAGTCCTCGGGCCGGAGCTGCTAGAAGTGGCTGAGGACGTGCAGCGTCAGGGCATGCTCACCAAGAGCATGCGGTCAGGGGTCTTGTCTTTGTTGTACAAGAAGGGCGATCGTGCCGAACTTGGCAACTGGAGACCCCTGACAATGCTTTGCGTAGATGCAAAGATCATAGCAAAGACCCTAACTGAGCGCCTAAAAAAGGCCATGACCCACCTGGTCCATAGTGACCAGACTTGCGGGGTCCCGGGTCGATCTGCGACTTGGAATTTACATTTAATTCGGGACGCGATCGCCTGGGCTGAGGACAGGAATGTCCCTCTGGCACTCGTTAGCTTGGACCAGGAGAAGGCGTTTGACCGAGTGGACCACTGCTTCCTGTTTGGGGTATTGAGCAGGCTAGGTTTTGGGCCTAAGTTCTTGGGATGGGTTCATGCGCTTTATACTGAGGTTGGTAGCCATGTGTCGATTAATGGTTCCCTCAGTGATTGGGTTCCCCAGTCAAGTGGAGTGAGGCAGGGTTGCCCTCTCTCCCCCCTCCTCTACGCTCTATATATAGAGCCGTTGGCGAGCGCCATCCGTGCCCATCCAGGTATCAACGGCCTGATCCTGCCAGGGAGTGGGGGCCTGACGGTAAAGCTGGCCCAGTACGCAGACGATACCACTCTGTTTGTGTGCTCGGACCATGCGCTCGGTCACGCCCTGGGCTTGGTGCAGGCGTTCGGGAAGGCCTCCGGGGCTGCACTTAACCTGAGCAAGTCGGTGGTCAAGTACTTTGGCAGCTGGAAGGCGAGAGAGGACGTCCCGGGGGGGCTCACTCTCTGCGGCGGCCCTCTCAAGGTGTTGGGGGTTAACTTTCTTTCGAAAGGTGCTGCCCGGGTAAACTGGGAAGAGCGTTTGACGATCGCCAGGCGGAAGATGGGGATGTGGAAGGCCAGGTCCCTGTCCTTCCTGGGTAAGGTTCTCGCCTTGAAGGTTGATATCCTTCCCACCCTCCTCTACCTCGCCCATGTGTTCCCCATGCCCCGCTTCATGCGGAGAGGCTTAACTAAGGATGTGTTTAACCTTGTTTGGGGCGGCAGGTATGAGTATGTGAGGAGGGAAGTGATGTACCTTGGAAAGGACAGTGGGGGGAGGGATGTTCCTGACTTCCCTCTCAAGCTTGACTGCCTGTTCTTCTCCCAGATCTGTGCACGTCTGGTGGCTCCCCTAGAACACCCCCACCAGTATTTTGTTCACTTGTGGCTGGCCCTGCCCATGAGACGTCTGTTGACGTCGTGGTCCAACGCCGGGCCCAAGGCGGAGACGCTGCCGACCCACTATCACCATGCTATTAAGTGGAGTAAGTCTCTTCCGGCAGGTCTCCCCCCAGGGACCCTCACCAGGCACCGAGCCCTGTATCGGGCTGTGCTGGTGAAGAGGGGAACCCGTGCTGTGCTGGGCCTGGAGAAGGACACCTGGACCAGGATCCAGCCCAAGGGGTTGGATAACCGGCTGCAGGACCTGAACTGGCAGTGTGTGCATGGTAAGCTGCCGGTCAGGGATGTACTGTACAGGCACAAGCTGACCAGACACTCAGGCTGCCCACGTCCCGAGTGCTCAGAGGAGGAGACCCTCAGGCACGCCTTTTGGGACTGTGGGTATGCCAGGGAGGTCTGGAGATCAGTGCAAGGCCTGTGCAGGAAACTAGACCCGCAGTTTGTGTTGTCCTACGATAAGGTGATGATGGGGTGGCCCCAAGGTCCTCAGACTCCCTTCCCGCCCCGGATGTGGCTGCTGATCAGCATGACCAAACGTGAACTTTGGAATGCAAGGTCGGCACTCATCCATAAAGGGGCAGATTTGAGGGCCTGGGGATTATATCGAAAGATTGTGGCGGACTTGGATTTCAGGATGGAGCGGGACATCATCCAGTGGGGCTATCACGAGGCCAAGGAAAGGTGGAAGGGCCTTCTGCGGCCATAGCCCCACTAACATCTTGGTGAGTACGAGCTCCATCCAGGAAGGTCGGTGTGGCACGTGAGTTGTGAACGCACGCACCTTATACTGTGCCTTTCTTGGTGGTGCGTTAATGTTTTTTTTTTCAGTGTCACACCATAAAGTTCACAAGGATCGGAAACCCTTTGCAATGGGATTTTAAGCCTGGGGGTGATTTTGAAAATAACCACTGACACTCAATGGTTTTTGATTAATATTTGCTTATTTATTGAATGTCTGGTGTGGTTTATGTATTTTATATTTAAATTTTAAACTCTGATATGGGCTGAATTTTAACGGTGTGTTAATGTCTTGTTTGAAATCCTTTTAAGGAGATTATAATTGTAATATTTTATTGATTGAAATAAAAATTGTAATTGAATTTGAAATAGCCGGAATGATGAGTGAAGGTTGGCCGAGTTGATGAAGCGACGGGTATCCAACTCTGACTGGTTTGAAAAAAAAAAAAAAAATCTGTTCTTATCAGTTTAATATCTGATACGTCCCCCATGGAGGGGACCACATATTAAACGGATTTTTGGAACAGGGAGCCGGAAGTGGGGCTTGCCCCGTCCGCTCCACGCATCGACCCGGTATTGCAGTGCTTCCGGGAATGGTGCACCTCTACTGCCCCCTGTTGTCGAAAGGCAGAACTGACTGACTGACTGACTGACTGACTGAGTGAGTGAGTGAGTGAGTGAGTGAGTGAGTGAGTGAGTGACTAATAGACTGAGTGCTGTGAGGGGGGGGGCCCTGTCTGTGCGTGGCCCCCGTTTCCCGCCGTTTTTCTTTTTTTTTTTTTTTTTTTTTTTTTTTTTTTTAAAGGAAGGTGACACACTGTTTGTGCGGTGGACAGCTGCGCTGAGGTAAGGCATGATGTCATCTTTGCCTTTTGAATTTCCCCTCATGTTTGTTAAAATGATTGCTGTCTTTTGAGAGGACAGGAGGACAGGGAGGAGTCGGGGCCCCGAGGACGGCGGCTGCGACGCCCCTGGGCATTCTACTCCGAGCGGGGGCGTCACGCAGGCCCGGCTAACGGCGACGGGCTTGGCGGCGGCCCCATATCGACTCGGGTCTCTCTTCATCCCGTATAAATCTTTCGCCTTTTACTAAAGATTTCCGTGGAGAGGGATAGCGATGAGTTCATGGTATTTTTGGAGGCTCTGCCCAAGCAGAGCTGCACTGCTGCTGTCAAAGGAAGACTGGGCCCGGCTTAGCGGCTGGCGTTAGGTGCCCGGTGGCGCGGCTGTGGTCTCCCTGGATCACGCGTGGACTCGCCGGGCGACACCTGCCAGAGGGGCTGGTGAGGGCTGAGCCGCGCCAGCTCCGTCGGCATCCCGCATGCCGGCGCCCGGCGGGGCGCAATTTGTGGGTATCGCTTCTCGGCCTTTTGGCTAAGATCAAGTGTAGTATCTGTTCTTATCAGTTTAATATCTGATACGTCCCCCATGGAGGGGACCACATATTAAACGGATTTTTGGAACAGGGAGCCGGAAGTGGGGCTTGCCCCGTCCGCTCCACGCATCGACCCGGTATTGCAGTGCTTCCGGGAATGGTGCACCTCTACTGCCCCCTGTTGTCGAAAGGCAGAACTGACTGACTGACTGACTGACTGACTGACTGAGTGAGTGAGTGAGTGAGTGAGTGAGTGAGTGACTAATAGACTGAGTGCTGTGAGGGGGGGGGCCCTGTCTGTGCGTGGCCCCCGTTTCCCGCCGTTTTTCTTTTTTTTTTTTTTTTTTTTTTAAAGGAAGGTGACACACTGTTTGTGCGGTGGACAGCTGCGCTGAGGTAAGGCATGATGTCATCTTTGCCTTTTGAATTTCCCCTCATGTTTGTTAAAATGATTGCTGTCTTTTGAGAGGACAGGAGGACAGGGAGGAGTCGGGGCCCCGAGGACGGCGGCTGCGACGCCCCTGGGCATTCTACTCCGAGCGGGGGCGTCACGCAGGCCCGGCTAACGGCGACGGGCTTGGCGGCGGCCCCATATCGACTCGGGTCTCTCTTCATCCCGTATAAATCTTTCGCCTTTTACTAAAGATTTCCGTGGAGAGGGATAGCGATGAGTTCATGGTATTTTTGGAGGCTCTGCCCAAGCAGAGCTGCACTGCTGCTGTCAAAGGAAGACTGGGCCCGGCTTAGCGGCTGGCGTTAGGTGCCCGGTGGCGCGGCTGTGGTCTCCCTGGATCACGCGTGGACTCGCCGGGCGACACCTGCCAGAGGGGCTGGTGAGGGCTGAGCCGCGCCAGCTCCGTCGGCATCCCGCATGCCGGCGCCCGGCGGGGCGCAATTTGTGGGTATCGCTTCTCGGCCTTTTGGCTAAGATCAAGTGTAGTATCTGTTCTTATCAGTTTAATATCTGATACGTCCCCCATGGAGGGGACCACATATTAAACGGATTTTTGGAACAGGGAGCCGGAAGTGGGGCTTGCCCCGTCCGCTCCACGCATCGACCCGGTATTGCAGTGCTTCCGGGAATGGTGCACCTCTACTGCCCCCTGTTGTCGAAAGGCAGAACTGACTGACTGACTGACTGACTGAGTGAGTGAGTGAGTGAGTGAGTGAGTGAGTGAGTGAGTGACTAATAGACTGAGTGCTGTGAGGGGGGGGGCCCTGTCTGTGCGTGGCCCCCGTTTCCCGCCGTTTTTCTTTTTTTTTTTTTTTTTTTTTTTTTTTTTTAAAGGAAGGTGACACACTGTTTGTGCGGTGGACAGCTGCGCTGAGGTAAGGCATGATGTCATCTTTGCCTTTTGAATTTCCCCTCATGTTTGTTAAAATGATTGCTGTCTTTTGAGAGGACAGGAGGACAGGGAGGAGTCGGGGCCCCGAGGATGGCGGCTGCGACGCCCCTGGGCATTCTACTCCGAGCGGGGGCGTCACGCAGGCCCGGCTAACGGCGACGGGCTTGGCGGCGGCCCCATATCGACTCGGGTCTCTCTTCATCCCGTATAAATCTTTCGCCTTTTACTAAAGATTTCCGTGGAGAGGGATAGCGATGAGTTCATGGTATTTTTGGAGGCTCTGCCCAAGCAGAGCTGCACTGCTGCTGTCAAAGGAAGACTGGGCCCGGCTTAGCGGCTGGCGTTAGGTGCCCGGTGGCGCGGCTGTGGTCTCCCTGGATCACGCGTGGACTCGCTGGGCGACACCTGCCAGAGGGGCTGGTGAGGGCTGAGCCGCGCCAGCTCCGTCGGCATCCCGCATGCCGGCGCCCGGCGGGGCGCAATTTGTGGGTATCGCTTCTCGGCCTTTTGGCTAAGATCAAGTGTAGTATCTGTTCTTATCAGTTTAATATCTGATACGTCCCCCATGGAGGGGACCACATATTAAACGGATTTTTGGAACAGGGAGCCGGAAGTGGGGCTTGCCCCGTCCGCTCCACGCATCGACCCGGTATTGCAGTGCTTCCGGGAATGGTGCACCTCTACTGCCCCCTGTTGTCGAAAGGCAGAACTGACTGACTGACTGACTGAGTGAGTGAGTGAGTGAGTGAGTGACTAATAGACTCAGTGCTGTGAGGGGGGGGGCCCTGTCTGTGCGTGGCCCCCGTTTCCCGCCGTTTTTCTTTTTTTTTTTTTTTTTTTTTTTTTTTTTTTTAAAGGAAGGTGACACACTGTTTGTGCGGTGGACAGCTGCGCTGAGGTAAGGCATGATGTCATCTTTGCCTTTTGAATTTCCCCTCATGTTTGTTAAAATGATTGCTGTCTTTTGAGAGGACAGGAGGACAGGGAGGAGTCGGGGCCCCGAGGACGGCGGCTGCGACGCCCCTGGGCATTCTACTCCGAGCGGGGGCGTCACGCAGGCCCGGCTAACGGCGACGGGCTTGGCGGCGGCCCCATATCGACTCGGGTCTCTCTTCATCCCGTATAAATCTTTCGCCTTTTACTAAAGATTTCCGTGGAGAGGGATAGCGATGAGTTCATGGTATTTTTGGAGGCTCTGCCCAAGCAGAGCTGCACTGCTGCTGTCAAAGGAAGACTGGGCCCGGCTTAGCGGCTGGCGTTAGGTGCCCGGTGGCGCGGCTGTGGTCTCCCTGGATCACGCGTGGACTCGCCGGGCGACACCTGCCAGAGGGGCTGGTGAGGGCTGAGCCGCGCCAGCTCCGTCGGCATCCCGCATGCCGGCGCCCGGCGGGGCGCAATTTGTGGGTATCGCTTCTCGGCCTTTTGGCTAAGATCAAGTGTAGTATCTGTTCTTATCAGTTTAATATCTGATACGTCCCCCATGGAGGGGACCACATATTAAACGGATTTTTGGAACAGGGAGCCGGAAGTGGGGCTTGCCCCGTCCGCTCCACGCATCGACCCGGTATTGCAGTGCTTCCGGGAATGGTGCACCTCTACTGCCCCCTGTTGTCGAAAGGCAGAACTGACTGACTGACTGACTGACTGACTGAGTGAGTGAGTGAGTGAGTGAGTGAGTGAGTGAGTGACTAATAGACTGAGTGCTGTGAGGGGGGGGGCCCTGTCTGTGCGTGGCCCCCGTTTCCCGCCGTTTTTCTTTTTTTTTTTTTTTTTTTTTTTTTTTTTTTTAAAGGAAGGTGACACACTGTTTGTGCGGTGGACAGCTGCGCTGAGGTAAGGCATGATGTCATCTTTGCCTTTTGAATTTCCCCTCATGTTTGTTAAAATGATTGCTGTCTTTTGAGAGGACAGGAGGACAGGGAGGAGTCGGGGCCCCGAGGACGGCGGCTGCGACGCCCCTGGGCATTCTACTCCGAGCGGGGGCGTCACGCAGGCCCGGCTAACGGCGACGGGCTTGGCGGCGGCCCCATATCGACTCGGGTCTCTCTTCATCCCGTATAAATCTTTCGCCTTTTACTAAAGATTTCCGTGGAGAGGGATAGCGATGAGTTCATGGTATTTTTGGAGGCTCTGCCCAAGCAGAGCTGCACTGCTGCTGTCAAAGGAAGACTGGGCCCGGCTTAGCGGCTGGCGTTAGGTGCCCGGTGGCGCGGCTGTGGTCTCCCTGGATCACGCGTGGACTCGCCGGGCGACACCTGCCAGAGGGGCTGGTGAGGGCTGAGCCGCGCCAGCTCCGTCGGCATCCCGCATGCCGGCGCCCGGCGGGGCGCAATTTGTGGGTATCGCTTCTCGGCCTTTTGGCTAAGATCAAGTGTAGTATCTGTTCTTATCAGTTTAATATCTGATACGTCCCCCATGGAGGGGACCACATATTAAACGGATTTTTGGAACAGGGAGCCGGAAGTGGGGCTTGCCCCGTCCGCTCCACGCATCGACCCGGTATTGCAGTGCTTCCGGGAATGGTGCACCTCTACTGCCCCCTGTTGTCGAAAGGCAGAACTGACTGACTGAGTGAGTGAGTGAGTGAGTGAGTGAGTGAGTGACTAATAGACTGAGTGCTGTGAGGGGGGGGGCCCTGTCTGTGCGTGGCCCCCGTTTCCCGCCGTTTTTCTTTTTTTTTTTTTTTTTTTTTTTTTTTTTTAAAGGAAGGTGACACACTGTTTGTGCGGTGGACAGCTGCGCTGAGGTAAGGCATGATGTCATCTTTGCCTTTTGAATTTCCCCTCATGTTTGTTAAAATGATTGCTGTCTTTTGAGAGGACAGGAGGACAGGGAGGAGTCGGGGCCCCGAGGACGGCGGCTGCGACGCCCCTGGGCATTCTACTCCGAGCGGGGGCGTCACGCAGGCCCGGCTAACGGCGACGGGCTTGGCGGCGGCCCCATATCGACTCGGGTCTCTCTTCATCCCGTATAAATCTTTCGCCTTTTACTAAAGATTTCCGTGGAGAGGGATAGCGATGAGTTCATGGTATTTTTGGAGGCTCTGCCCAAGCAGAGCTGCACTGCTGCTGTCAAAGGAAGACTGGGCCCGGCTTAGCGGCTGGCGTTAGGTGCCCGGTGGCGCGGCTGTGGTCTCCCTGGATCACGCGTGGACTCGCTGGGCGACACCTGCCAGAGGGGCTGGTGAGGGCTGAGCCGCGCCAGCTCCGTCGGCATCCCGCATGCCGGCGCCCGGCGGGGCGCAATTTGTGGGTATCGCTTCTCGGCCTTTTGGCTAAGATCAAGTGTAGTATCTGTTCTTATCAGTTTAATATCTGATACGTCCCCCATGGAGGGGACCACATATTAAACGGATTTTTGGAACAGGGAGCCGGAAGTGGGGCTTGCCCCGTCCGCTCCACGCATCGACCCGGTATTGCAGTGCTTCCGGGAATGGTGCACCTCTACTGCCCCCTGTTGTCGAAAGGCAGAACTGACTGACTGACTGACTGAGTGAGTGAGTGAGTGAGTGAGTGACTAATAGACTCAGTGCTGTGAGGGGGGGGGCCCTGTCTGTGCGTGGCCCCCGTTTCCCGCCGTTTTTCTTTTTTTTTTTTTTTTTTTTTTTTTTTTTTTTAAAGGAAGGTGACACACTGTTTGTGCGGTGGACAGCTGCGCTGAGGTAAGGCATGATGTCATCTTTGCCTTTTGAATTTCCCCTCATGTTTGTTAAAATGATTGCTGTCTTTTGAGAGGACAGGAGGACAGGGAGGAGTCGGGGCCCCGAGGACGGCGGCTGCGACGCCCCTGGGCATTCTACTCCGAGCGGGGGCGTCACGCAGGCCCGGCTAACGGCGACGGGCTTGGCGGCGGCCCCATATCGACTCGGGTCTCTCTTCATCCCGTATAAATCTTTCGCCTTTTACTAAAGATTTCCGTGGAGAGGGATAGCGATGAGTTCATGGTATTTTTGGAGGCTCTGCCCAAGCAGAGCTGCACTGCTGCTGTCAAAGGAAGACTGGGCCCGGCTTAGCGGCTGGCGTTAGGTGCCCGGTGGCGCGGCTGTGGTCTCCCTGGATCACGCGTGGACTCGCCGGGCGACACCTGCCAGAGGGGCTGGTGAGGGCTGAGCCGCGCCAGCTCCGTCGGCATCCCGCATGCCGGCGCCCGGCGGGGCGCAATTTGTGGGTATCGCTTCTCGGCCTTTTGGCTAAGATCAAGTGTAGTATCTGTTCTTATCAGTTTAATATCTGATACGTCCCCCATGGAGGGGACCACATATTAAACGGATTTTTGGAACAGGGAGCCGGAAGTGGGGCTTGCCCCGTCCGCTCCACGCATCGACCCGGTATTGCAGTGCTTCCGGGAATGGTGCACCTCTACTGCCCCCTGTTGTCGAAAGGCAGAACTGACTGACTGACTGACTGAGTGAGTGAGTGAGTGAGTGAGTGACTAATAGACTCAGTGCTGTGAGGGGGGGGGCCCTGTCTGTGCGTGGCCCCCGTTTCCCGCCGTTTTTCTTTTTTTTTTTTTTTTTTTTTTTTTTTTTTTAAAGGAAGGTGACACACTGTTTGTGCGGTGGACAGCTGCGCTGAGGTAAGGCATGATGTCATCTTTGCCTTTTGAATTTCCCCTCATGTTTGTTAAAATGATTGCTGTCTTTTGAGAGGACAGGAGGACAGGGAGGAGTCGGGGCCCCGAGGACGGCGGCTGCGACGCCCCTGGGCATTCTACTCCGAGCGGGGGCGTCACGCAGGCCCGGCTAACGGCGACGGGCTTGGCGGCGGCCCCATATCGACTCGGGTCTCTCTTCATCCCGTATAAATCTTTCGCCTTTTACTAAAGATTTCCGTGGAGAGGGATAGCGATGAGTTCATGGTATTTTTGGAGGCTCTGCCCAAGCAGAGCTGCACTGCTGCTGTCAAAGGAAGACTGGGCCCGGCTTAGCGGCTGGCGTTAGGTGCCCGGTGGCGCGGCTGTGGTCTCCCTGGATCACGCGTGGACTCGCCGGGCGACACCTGCCAGAGGGGCTGGTGAGGGCTGAGCCGCGCCAGCTCCGTCGGCATCCCGCATGCCGGCGCCCGGCGGGGCGCAATTTGTGGGTATCGCTTCTCGGCCTTTTGGCTAAGATCAAGTGTAGTATCTGTTCTTATCAGTTTAATATCTGATACGTCCCCCATGGAGGGGACCACATATTAAACGGATTTTTGGAACAGGGAGCCGGAAGTGGGGCTTGCCCCGTCCGCTCCACGCATCGACCCGGTATTGCAGTGCTTCCGGGAATGGTGCACCTCTACTGCCCCCTGTTGTCGAAAGGCAGAACTGACTGACTGACTGACTGAGTGAGTGAGTGAGTGAGTGAGTGACTAATAGACTCAGTGCTGTGAGGGGGGGGGCCCTGTCTGTGCGTGGCCCCCGTTTCCCGCCGTTTTTCTTTTTTTTTTTTTTTTTTTTTTTTTTTTTTTTAAAGGAAGGTGACACACTGTTTGTGCGGTGGACAGCTGCGCTGAGGTAAGGCATGATGTCATCTTTGCCTTTTGAATTTCCCCTCATGTTTGTTAAAATGATTGCTGTCTTTTGAGAGGACAGGAGGACAGGGAGGAGTCGGGGCCCCGAGGACGGCGGCTGCGACGCCCCTGGGCATTCTACTCCGAGCGGGGGCGTCACGCAGGCCCGGCTAACGGCGACGGGCTTGGCGGCGGCCCCATATCGACTCGGGTCTCTCTTCATCCCGTATAAATCTTTCGCCTTTTACTAAAGATTTCCGTGGAGAGGGATAGCGATGAGTTCATGGTATTTTTGGAGGCTCTGCCCAAGCAGAGCTGCACTGCTGCTGTCAAAGGAAGACTGGGCCCGGCTTAGCGGCTGGCGTTAGGTGCCCGGTGGCGCGGCTGTGGTCTCCCTGGATCACGCGTGGACTCGCCGGGCGACACCTGCCAGAGGGGCTGGTGAGGGCTGAGCCGCGCCAGCTCCGTCGGCATCCCGCATGCCGGCGCCCGGCGGGGCGCAATTTGTGGGTATCGCTTCTCGGCCTTTTGGCTAAGATCAAGTGTAGTATCTGTTCTTATCAGTTTAATATCTGATACGTCCCCCATGGAGGGGACCACATATTAAACGGATTTTTGGAACAGGGAGCCGGAAGTGGGGCTTGCCCCGTCCGCTCCACGCATCGACCCGGTATTGCAGTGCTTCCGGGAATGGTGCACCTCTACTGCCCCCTGTTGTCGAAAGGCAGAACTGACTGACTGACTGACTGACTGACTGAGTGAGTGAGTGAGTGAGTGAGTGAGTGAGTGAGTGACTAATAGACTGAGTGCTGTGAGGGGGGGGGCCCTGTCTGTGCGTGGCCCCCGTTTCCCGCCGTTTTTCTTTTTTTTTTTTTTTTTTTTTTTTTTTTTTTAAAGGAAGGTGACACACTGTTTGTGCGGTGGACAGCTGCGCTGAGGTAAGGCATGATGTCATCTTTGCCTTTTGAATTTCCCCTCATGTTTGTTAAAATGATTGCTGTCTTTTGAGAGGACAGGAGGACAGGGAGGAGTCGGGGCCCCGAGGACGGCGGCTGCGACGCCCCTGGGCATTCTACTCCGAGCGGGGGCGTCACGCAGGCCCGGCTAACGGCGACGGGCTTGGCGGCGGCCCCATATCGACTCGGGTCTCTCTTCATCCCGTATAAATCTTTCGCCTTTTACTAAAGATTTCCGTGGAGAGGGATAGCGATGAGTTCATGGTATTTTTGGAGGCTCTGCCCAAGCAGAGCTGCACTGCTGCTGTCAAAGGAAGACTGGGCCCGGCTTAGCGGCTGGCGTTAGGTGCCCGGTGGCGCGGCTGTGGTCTCCCTGGATCACGCGTGGACTCGCCGGGCGACACCTGCCAGAGGGGCTGGTGAGGGCTGAGCCGCGCCAGCTCCGTCGGCATCCCGCATGCCGGCGCCCGGCGGGGCGCAATTTGTGGGTATCGCTTCTCGGCCTTTTGGCTAAGATCAAGTGTAGTATCTGTTCTTATCAGTTTAATATCTGATACGTCCCCCATGGAGGGGACCACATATTAAACGGATTTTTGGAACAGGGAGCCGGAAGTGGGGCTTGCCCCGTCCGCTCCACGCATCGACCCGGTATTGCAGTGCTTCCGGGAATGGTGCACCTCTACTGCCCCCTGTTGTCGAAAGGCAGAACTGACTGACTGACTGACTGACTGACTGAGTGAGTGAGTGAGTGAGTGAGTGAGTGAGTGAGTGAGTGACTAATAGACTGAGTGCTGTGAGGGGGGGGGCCCTGTCTGTGCGTGGCCCCCGTTTCCCGCCGTTTTTCTTTTTTTTTTTTTTTTTTTTTTTTTTTTTTAAAGGAAGGTGACACACTGTTTGTGCGGTGGACAGCTGCGCTGAGGTAAGGCATGATGTCATCTTTGCCTTTTGAATTTCCCCTCATGTTTGTTAAAATGATTGCTGTCTTTTGAGAGGACAGGAGGACAGGGAGGAGTCGGGGCCCCGAGGACGGCGGCTGCGACGCCCCTGGGCATTCTACTCCGAGCGGGGGCGTCACGCAGGCCCGGCTAACGGCGACGGGCTTGGCGGCGGCCCCATATCGACTCGGGTCTCTCTTCATCCCGTATAAATCTTTCGCCTTTTACTAAAGATTTCCGTGGAGAGGGATAGCGATGAGTTCATGGTATTTTTGGAGGCTCTGCCCAAGCAGAGCTGCACTGCTGCTGTCAAAGGAAGACTGGGCCCGGCTTAGCGGCTGGCGTTAGGTGCCCGGTGGCGCGGCTGTGGTCTCCCTGGATCACGCGTGGACTCGCCGGGCGACACCTGCCAGAGGGGCTGGTGAGGGCTGAGCCGCGCCAGCTCCGTCGGCATCCCGCATGCCGGCGCCCGGCGGGGCGCAATTTGTGGGTATCGCTTCTCGGCCTTTTGGCTAAGATCAAGTGTAGTATCTGTTCTTATCAGTTTAATATCTGATACGTCCCCCATGGAGGGGACCACATATTAAACGGATTTTTGGAACAGGGAGCCGGAAGTGGGGCTTGCCCCGTCCGCTCCACGCATCGACCCGGTATTGCAGTGCTTCCGGGAATGGTGCACCTCTACTGCCCCCTGTTGTCGAAAGGCAGAACTGACTGACTGACTGACTGACTGACTGAGTGAGTGAGTGAGTGAGTGAGTGAGTGAGTGACTAATAGACTGAGTGCTGTGAGGGGGGGGGCCCTGTCTGTGCGTGGCCCCCGTTTCCCGCCGTTTTTCTTTTTTTTTTTTTTTTTTTTTTTTTTTTTTAAAGGAAGGTGACACACTGTTTGTGCGGTGGACAGCTGCGCTGAGGTAAGGCATGATGTCATCTTTGCCTTTTGAATTTCCCCTCATGTTTGTTAAAATGATTGCTGTCTTTTGAGAGGACAGGAGGACAGGGAGGAGTCGGGGCCCCGAGGACGGCGGCTGCGACGCCCCTGGGCATTCTACTCCGAGCGGGGGCGTCACGCAGGCCCGGCTAACGGCGACGGGCTTGGCGGCGGCCCCATATCGACTCGGGTCTCTCTTCATCCCGTATAAATCTTTCGCCTTTTACTAAAGATTTCCGTGGAGAGGGATAGCGATGAGTTCATGGTATTTTTGGAGGCTCTGCCCAAGCAGAGCTGCACTGCTGCTGTCAAAGGAAGACTGGGCCCGGCTTAGCGGCTGGCGTTAGGTGCCCGGTGGCGCGGCTGTGGTCTCCCTGGATCACGCGTGGACTCGCTGGGCGACACCTGCCAGAGGGGCTGGTGAGGGCTGAGCCGCGCCAGCTCCGTCGGCATCCCGCATGCCGGCGCCCGGCGGGGCGCAATTTGTGGGTATCGCTTCTCGGCCTTTTGGCTAAGATCAAGTGTAGTATCTGTTCTTATCAGTTTAATATCTGATACGTCCCCCATGGAGGGGACCACATATTAAACGGATTTTTGGAACAGGGAGCCGGAAGTGGGGCTTGCCCCGTCCGCTCCACGCATCGACCCGGTATTGCAGTGCTTCCGGGAATGGTGCACCTCTACTGCCCCCTGTTGTCGAAAGGCAGAACTGACTGACTGACTGACTGACTGACTGACTGACTGAGTGAGTGAGTGAGTGAGTGAGTGAGTGAGTGAGTGAGTGACTAATAGACTCAGTGCTGTGAGGGGGGGGGCCCTGTCTGTGCGTGGCCCCCGTTTCCCGCCGTTTTTCTTTTTTTTTTTTTTTTTTTTTTTTTTTTTTTAAAGGAAGGTGACACACTGTTTGTGCGGTGGACAGCTGCGCTGAGGTAAGGCATGATGTCATCTTTGCCTTTTGAATTTCCCCTCATGTTTGTTAAAATGATTGCTGTCTTTTGAGAGGACAGGAGGACAGGGAGGAGTCGGGGCCCCGAGGACGGCGGCTGCGACGCCCCTGGGCATTCTACTCCGAGCGGGGGCGTCACGCAGGCCCGGCTAACGGCGACGGGCTTGGCGGCGGCCCCATATCGACTCGGGTCTCTCTTCATCCCGTATAAATCTTTCGCCTTTTACTAAAGATTTCCGTGGAGAGGGATAGCGATGAGTTCATGGTATTTTTGGAGGCTCTGCCCAAGCAGAGCTGCACTGCTGCTGTCAAAGGAAGACTGGGCCCGGCTTAGCGGCTGGCGTTAGGTGCCCGGTGGCGCGGCTGTGGTCTCCCTGGATCACGCGTGGACTCGCCGGGCGACACCTGCCAGAGGAGCTGGTGAGGGCTGAGCCGCGCCAGCTCCGTCGGCATCCCGCATGCCGGCGCCCGGCGGGGCGCAATTTGTGGGTATCGCTTCTCGGCCTTTTGGCTAAGATCAAGTGTAGTATCTGTTCTTATCAGTTTAATATCTGATACGTCCCCCATGGAGGGGACCACATATTAAACGGATTTTTGGAACAGGGAGCCGGAAGTGGGGCTTGCCCCGTCCGCTCCACGCATCGACCCGGTATTGCAGTGCTTCCGGGAATGGTGCACCTCTACTGCCCCCTGTTGTCGAAAGGCAGAACTGACTGACTGACTGACTGACTGACTGACTGAGTGAGTGAGTGAGTGAGTGAGTGACTAATAGACTCAGTGCTGTGAGGGGGGGGGCCCTGTCTGTGCGTGGCCCCCGTTTCCCGCCGTTTTTCTTTTTTTTTTTTTTTTTTTTTTTTTTTTTTAAAGGAAGGTGACACACTGTTTGTGCGGTGGACAGCTGCGCTGAGGTAAGGCATGATGTCATCTTTGCCTTTTGAATTTCCCCTCATGTTTGTTAAAATGATTGCTGTCTTTTGAGAGGACAGGAGGACAGGGAGGAGTCGGGGCCCCGAGGACGGCGGCTGCGACGCCCCTGGGCATTCTACTCCGAGCGGGGGCGTCACGCAGGCCCGGCTAACGGCGACGGGCTTGGCGGCGGCCCCATATCGACTCGGGTCTCTCTTCATCCCGTATAAATCTTTCGCCTTTTACTAAAGATTTCCGTGGAGAGGGATAGCGATGAGTTCATGGTATTTTTGGAGGCTCTGCCCAAGCAGAGCTGCACTGCTGCTGTCAAAGGAAGACTGGGCCCGGCTTAGCGGCTGGCGTTAGGTGCCCGGTGGCGCGGCTGTGGTCTCCCTGGATCACGCGTGGACTCGCCGGGCGACACCTGCCAGAGGGGCTGGTGAGGGCTGAGCCGCGCCAGCTCCGTCGGCATCCCGCATGCCGGCGCCCGGCGGGGCGCAATTTGTGGGTATCGCTTCTCGGCCTTTTGGCTAAGATCAAGTGTAGTATCTGTTCTTATCAGTTTAATATCTGATACGTCCCCCATGGAGGGGACCACATATTAAACGGATTTTTGGAACAGGGAGCCGGAAGTGGGGCTTGCCCCGTCCGCTCCACGCATCGACCCGGTATTGCAGTGCTTCCGGGAATGGTGCACCTCTACTGCCCCCTGTTGTCGAAAGGCAGAACTGACTGACTGACTGACTGAGTGAGTGAGTGAGTGAGTGAGTGACTAATAGACTCAGTGCTGTGAGGGGGGGGGCCCTGTCTGTGCGTGGCCCCCGTTTCCCGCCGTTTTTCTTTTTTTTTTTTTTTTTTTTTTTTTTTTTTTTTTAAAGGAAGGTGACACACTGTTTGTGCGGTGGACAGCTGCGCTGAGGTAAGGCATGATGTCATCTTTGCCTTTTGAATTTCCCCTCATGTTTGTTAAAATGATTGCTGTCTTTTGAGAGGACAGGAGGACAGGGAGGAGTCGGGGCCCCGAGGACGGCGGCTGCGACGCCCCTGGGCATTCTACTCCGAGCGGGGGCGTCACGCAGGCCCGGCTAACGGCGACGGGCTTGGCGGCGGCCCCATATCGACTCGGGTCTCTCTTCATCCCGTATAAATCTTTCGCCTTTTACTAAAGATTTCCGTGGAGAGGGATAGCGATGAGTTCATGGTATTTTTGGAGGCTCTGCCCAAGCAGAGCTGCACTGCTGCTGTCAAAGGAAGACTGGGCCCGGCTTAGCGGCTGGCGTTAGGTGCCCGGTGGCGCGGCTGTGGTCTCCCTGGATCACGCGTGGACTCGCCGGGCGACACCTGCCAGAGGGGCTGGTGAGGGCTGAGCCGCGCCAGCTCCGTCGGCATCCCGCATGCCGGCGCCCGGCGGGGCGCAATTTGTGGGTATCGCTTCTCGGCCTTTTGGCTAAGATCAAGTGTAGTATCTGTTCTTATCAGTTTAATATCTGATACGTCCCCCATGGAGGGGACCACATATTAAACGGATTTTTGGAACAGGGAGCCGGAAGTGGGGCTTGCCCCGTCCGCTCCACGCATCGACCCGGTATTGCAGTGCTTCCGGGAATGGTGCACCTCTACTGCCCCCTGTTGTCGAAAGGCAGAACTGACTGACTGACTGACTGAGTGAGTGAGTGAGTGAGTGAGTGACTAATAGACTCAGTGCTGTGAGGGGGGGGGCCCTGTCTGTGCGTGGCCCCCGTTTCCCGCCGTTTTTCTTTTTTTTTTTTTTTTTTTTTTTTTTTTTTTAAAGGAAGGTGACACACTGTTTGTGCGGTGGACAGCTGCGCTGAGGTAAGGCATGATGTCATCTTTGCCTTTTGAATTTCCCCTCATGTTTGTTAAAATGATTGCTGTCTTTTGAGAGGACAGGAGGACAGGGAGGAGTCGGGGCCCCGAGGACGGCGGCTGCGACGCCCCTGGGCATTCTACTCCGAGCGGGGGCGTCACGCAGGCCCGGCTAACGGCGACGGGCTTGGCGGCGGCCCCATATCGACTCGGGTCTCTCTTCATCCCGTATAAATCTTTCGCCTTTTACTAAAGATTTCCGTGGAGAGGGATAGCGATGAGTTCATGGTATTTTTGGAGGCTCTGCCCAAGCAGAGCTGCACTGCTGCTGTCAAAGGAAGACTGGGCCCGGCTTAGCGGCTGGCGTTAGGTGCCCGGTGGCGCGGCTGTGGTCTCCCTGGATCACGCGTGGACTCGCCGGGCGACACCTGCCAGAGGGGCTGGTGAGGGCTGAGCCGCGCCAGCTCCGTCGGCATCCCGCATGCCGGCGCCCGGCGGGGCGCAATTTGTGGGTATCGCTTCTCGGCCTTTTGGCTAAGATCAAGTGGATTTTACGCTCTTTTTATCGCTTTTAACGGACTGCGTCGGGTTTTTTAGAGGAAGGCACGGCAAACCTAATGCGTGACCAGTAGGTGGCTTGACCGCCGCTGCCACGGGGCGACCCGTGCCTTCCTTTTAGCCTTTTATCCCTGCTTTTATTTTCGTTTTTATTAGGCTGGGGATCCCGCAGTGGCTGGTGGCCTGTCCGCCGCCCTGCCGGGTGAACTGGTGTTTTTATTTTTTAGTTGCTTTTATAGTTTAGCATTCCTCGGCTCATCCCGGATTGGCGGACGGCGGCCGGACCACGGCGGACGTCGGGACCACGGCGGCAGGAGGACTCTGCTCCAGGAACGACGTCGGTGGACCATCCCGGATGTCGACGGCCGGCGGAGCTGCGAGGAAGCCCTTCAGCGGGCCGTGGCTGGTAGCAGGCGGTGGCCTGCGTAATACCGCCCGGTTCTGCTGGAGGGCCGAAGGGGAGGTAGGCACCTTCCCCGACCGCCTGGCCTTCATCCGGGAGGTGGCCTTCGGGGAGCTGGGCCTGCGCATGGAGGACATCCTGTGTGTGCAGCGGAATGGACCTTTCCAGTTCTTCGAGGTCACCCTGTCCACCGACGAGAGCTACACCAAGGTCCTGGAGCGGAGCAAGGAGAGGGCCCAGCACCCTCTCCTGGGACGATACACCGTTGAGCCGCTGTGGTGGCCCGACAAGCGGGTAATTACGGTACATTGTTTTAACCCGCATGTGTCCGGCGAAGCCGTCCGCCAGTTCTTGAACAAGTATGTGGACCTCCTTCCTGGCCACAAGGACATCCGGGATGAGCTGGGGATCTGGACTGGTCGACGCCAGTTCCAGGCCCGCCTGCGCCCGGACGCTAATGGGGCGGGCGGTTTTAGTCATCCCCCAGCCTATTTTAATCTACAGGGCAATAAGGCTTACTTGTTTTATTCCGGACAGCCTCCCTTCTGCCGACAGTGTCACACCTTTGGACATACTCTGGAGGGATGCGCCAACCTGCGCTGCCGCAACTGCCTGGAGCTGGGGCACATGGCCAGGGACTGCAAGGGCCCCCGTCGCTGCATCCACTGCAACGGTGAGGACCATCTGGCTCGTTCCTGCCCCCAACGGAAAACGTCATACGCCGACGCTCTGTTAGGCAGCAGAGCTGTCGGCAAGGAGAGTGGTGGGGGAGCGCAAGCCCCCACGTCCGGGCAGGAACAGTCGGCGGCGGGGGCAGGAGGAGATGCCCTGGCCGAGGTGGAGGAGGCCCCAGCGACAGCGACTGCAATGCAGGAGGGGTCTCCAGTCCTGGCTCCAGGTGTCAGCAGCAGGAGGAGAAAGAGCGGCGCATCCCCCCGGAGGAGGAAGAAGAGCAGAAGGGAGGCACAACCCGACGCATCCAGCCCTCCGGCTGCCACCTTGCCAGCAGTGGCGGCCGGGGACCAAGGCCGAGAGAGTCCCCCCTCCCCGACATTGGGGGCCCCCCATCTGGTGTGGGACTTGGGACAGTCCCCTGCGCCCCCCCAGGAGTACAGCAGTGTGCAGGACAAAGCAAATGAACAGGAGTACCTGGGGGGGCTGGAACTGGGGGGCCTTTTGGGTTTGACTGAGGAGGGGGGGCAGTAATGCGGTATTGTTTTTAATGGCTGGCTTTTATTATTTTAGTGTGTTGTTTGTAATTGTATTTTACCTTTTTAACATTTCATGGCCAATTTTAATATTGTCACCTTGAATGTCAGGGGTTTGAGGAACGTTTTAAAGCGCACATCTGTTTTTAATCAGCTGGCATCTTCTCCCTTCAGCATTTGTTTTCTGCAGGAAGTCCACCTCCAGGACCAGCGTGACGAGGCTCTCTTTTCACGACAATGGAAGAGGGGTAGATCCTACTGGAGCGTAGGTGGTGTCCACTCCTCAGGCGTCGGGATCCTTTTTGGCGACCGCGCCTTTGAAGAAGTAAGATCGTTTACCGTTCTTCAAGGTAGGGTTTTGGGGGTGGACGCCACATGGAGGGGACAGCGCCTCCGGGCCATATGTGTCTACGCTCCAGTGGAGGCCTCGTCCCGTATAACTCTCTTTGAAGAGTTGTCCCCGTTCTGTGTCACAGATCGACACTTGATTTTAGGAGGGGACTTTAACATCTCGTTGGAGGGTAGACAGGATGTCAGCTCTGGGCACTTTCGCCATTTTATTCGTTCCTTTAAACTTGTTGATGGTTTTAAGATATGCAACCCCAGCATGCCGGGCTTCACCTGGCACAATAGTCGCGGAGCCAGCAGTCGCATCGACTATATTTTAGCCTCACCCCCCGTTGTTTTTAAAAAGGTGTCCCTCTCCCCACAGTGGCCCACTGACCACTTGGCAGTGGAGGCCACTGTTTCCATAGACGCCCCTGAATATGGGGGTGGCTATTGGAAAATGAACCTGCAGATCCTGGAGGAGAGCGATTTTAGACACCTTTTTTTAGATCACTTCTCCGAGTGGCAGAAGGACAAGCCTACCTTCCCCTCCGTGGCCGAATGGTGGGAGAGTGTGAAGGACAGGATCCGAACCTTCTCCATGCAGTACAGCAAGCAGCGCAGGATGGAGAAGAAATTCTCCATTCTGCAGCTGGAGAGAAGGTTGCGGGATGAATACGCCGCTCACAACAGCGGGGGCACCATCGACCACGAGCGACTGCTTGATATAAAGGGTGAGCTGAGGCGCCTGCATGCACAGGCTGCCTCGGCTCAAATGCTCCGCGACAGAATGTTCTTTTTGGAAAACAATGAAAAGTGCAATACTCATTTTTTCCAGAGAGCCAGGGAAGCCCGGGAGGAGAAGACCTTCGACTCTCTCCGGGCCTTAAACGGCGAAACGGTAACAATAACATCAGACATGCTGGAGGTTGCTAAATTGTTTTATCACAATCTTTTTAAGGTTAGGGACACGGACCCGGTTGCAGGGGAGCGGTTCCTAGACAACATCTCACCTTGCCTTCCCAGTGACATTCGTGACGGCTTAGAAGCCCCCATCACCTTGGCCGAGCTGACCGCAGTGCTTGGCAAGATGAACCGCCGCAAGGTACCGGGCCTTGATGGGCTCCCGGTGGAATTTTATTCCACTTTTTGGGATGTCCTCGGGCCGGAATTACTGCAGGTTGTAGAGGACGTTCAGCGCCGGGGTTTGCTCACTAGGAGCATGAGGTCAGGGGTTCTTTCTTTGTTGCACAAGAAGGGTGATCGTGCCGACCTTGGCAACTGGAGGCCCCTGACCATGCTTTGTGTAGACACAAAGCTCATCGCAAAGACCCTTACAGAACGCCTGAAGAAGGCCATGGCTCATCTGGTTCACAGCGATCAGACGTGTGGAGTACCGGGTCGATCGGCGACGTGGAACCTCCATCTCATCCGCGACGCCATCGCCTGGGTGGAGGACAGGAACCTCCCTCTCCTGCTGGTCAGCTTGGACCAGGAGAAAGCCTTCGACCGGGTAGATCACCGCTTCCTGTTTCAAGTATTGGGTAAGTTTGGCTTTGGACCCAATTACCTGGGGTGGTTACACACTTTGTATAACGAAGTTGGGAGCCATGTTGTTATCAATGGCTTCCTGAGTGACTTGGTGCCCCAGCTGAGTGGAGTGAGGCAGGGATGTCCCCTCTCCCCCCTCCTCTACGCGCTCTATATAGAGCCACTGGCGTGCGCCATTCGCGCCCACCCCGGGGTCGATGGCCTTCTTATCCCAGGAAGTCGGGGGAAAACTGTTAAACTGACCCAGTACGCAGACGACACCACCCTTTTCGTCTGCTCGGATCAGTCTCTCGGTCATGCCATGAGCCTTGTTCATGCGTTCGGTAGGGCCTCCGGCGCGACGCTCAACCTCAGTAAGTCGGTGGCCAAGTATTTCGGCAGCTGGAAGGCGAGGGAGGGCGTCGCAGGGGGTCTCACCCTCTGTGACGGACCTCTCAAAGTGTTGGGGGTCAACTTCCTTTCGGATGGTGCCGCCCGTTTGAACTGGGAGGAGCGGTTGGCGATCGCCAGGCGGAAGATCGGACTGTGGAAGTCCAGGTCCCTGTCCTTCCAAGGTAAGGTTTTAGCCTTAAAAGTGGATATTCTTCCCACCCTGCTCTACCTTGCACATGTGTACCCTTTGCCCCGCTTCATGCGCAGAGGCCTGACGAGAGACGTTTTCAACCTCGTCTGGGGGGGCAGGTACGAGTACGTGCGTAGGGAAGTGATGTATCTCGGAAAGGACAGTGGGGGGAGGGATGTTATTGACTTTCCTCTCAAGCTTGACTGCCTGTTCTTCTCGCAGCTCTGCACGCGCCTGGCAGCTCCCCTCGAGCACCCCCATCAGCACTTTGTGCGTCTGTGGCTGGCTCTCCCCATGAGACGCCTGGTGGCGTCGTGGACCAACCTCGGCCCCAAGGCTGAGACCCTGCCGGCCCACTACAGCCACGCTGTCAAGTGGAGTAAGTTTTTTCCGGCAGGTGTCAAGACAGAGGCCTTGACCAAGCATAGAGCGCTTTATAGGGCTTTGCTTGGTCATAGGGAGACTCGGGCCATGCTGGGCCTGGAGGAAGGCACATGGGCGAGAATCCAGCCTAAGGGTTTGGATCACAGGCTGCAGGACCTGAACTGGCAGTGCCTTCATGGTAAGCTGCCAGTCAGGGACGTCTTACATAGGCATAAGCTGACCAGACACCCCCGCTGCCCCAGGCCCGAGTGCAGCGAGGATGAGACCATCAGGCACGTGTTTTGGGACTGTGGGCATGCACAGAGAGTTTGGGGGTTGGTAGCGGGCCTGTGTGGACGTGTGGACCCGCAGCCCGGTCTGACCTACGACAAGGTGTTGAAGGGGTGGGACCCCAAGCTCCATAACCCCTTCGGCCCCTGGATGTGGCTGCTGATCAGCATTACCAAGCGAGAGCTGTGGAATGCCAGGACCGCGCTCATCCGCAGAGGGGTTCATCTGGAGGCACAAGGGGTGTTCCGTAAAATCCGGGCCGACTTGGGTTTCAGGATGGAGACTGACGTCATCCAGCGGGGCTACCACGAGGCCAAGGAGAGGTGGAAGGGCCTCTTTTGGCTTTAGCCCCGTGTTGTTTAGGTGGTGACGCTCCATTCTACAGGGTGGACATGACGCACCTTTCTGGAGCACACAGAAGGTACTTTGGGTTTTAGGTGAGTGTGCTTGGTTTTTGTGCGTGTGTTGTATTTTAAATATTTATTTATTTATTTTTTAAAATAATTGCATGTACAGAACTTATTGTGCACTACTGGTTGATCACTTTTAGCACGTGTTTATTAATATTAACATTATTTATTAACATTTTAACTTGTTTGGTGTGCTTTGTGTTTGTGATTAACCGTATTTTATGCCCGAAGTCACAGATTTTATGTGTGTGAGGATGGTATATAACCCTGTTTTAACCCGACCCTTGTGTTTGAAGTTTGAGGTCTGCGGGTCTGTTCCTCTTTTAAGGTTTTAACTTTTTAATGACTTGCATTTGAGGTGACATTTTATTTGTATAAATGGCCATATCAATGTAATTAAAGGTTATTTGTTTGTAATTTTAATTGTTGATGGTATTGTTTATATATAGTTCTGCATATTTTGCTTGTTTAATTCTATTTTAATATATATTATTAACGTTTGGTTGTACAGGCATTGATGTGTATAACTTGGAAAATTTCAACCTTTTACATTGATGTTATGTTGCTTTATGATGAGTACTGTTTTTGCAGGAAGAGGTTGTTTTAATATTCCGTGTTGACAATGCCATGTTTTAAAAGTGTGGTTTTTATTCAATGTTTTAAATTGTTTGTGTTAATGTGTGTGCAGAACTGTTTAATAAAGTATGGAAAAAAAAAAAAATCTGTTCTTATCAGCGCTTTTTGGAGGGATTTTTTACTGCCAGGTTTTTTAGAGGAGGCAACAGCGAACCTAAGGCGTGACCAGCAGGTGGCTTGACCGCCGCTGCCACGGGGCTAGCTGTTGTCTCCTTTTAGCGTGTTTTTTATTTTGGGTAGCCCTTGCAAGCCTAACGTGCAGGTTCGGGTGGCTTGACCGCCGTTCCCGCAGGGTGAGCTTGGGGTTTTATTTCCAGTTTTTATTAGTTTAGGCACCCAGCTAGGACACGTCGACTCCCTGCCCGGCTCCCGAGGACTCTCTTGCCCACCATCGCCAGGATGTCCGGGAGCCCACACAGGACCGTCGTAGTCATCCGGCATACAGCAGCCTTCAAGTGGACTCACCAGGAGGAACCGGAGAGTTTCCCGGAGAGACTGAGCTTCATCCGGGAGGTGCTCTTCGGCCTCCTGGGACTCACCATGGAAGACATCATCTGTGTGCAGCGCAACCAGTCTTCGGCCTTCTTCTATGTGACTTGCACTACGGAAGAGGGCTACAAGAGGATGTTGGCTGCATGCAGCCGCTTGGAGGAAGAGCTTCGCCGGATGTTCTATGACGTGGAGCCACTGTGGAAGCTGGACCGGAGAGTGATCACCGTCCACGTCTTGGACCCCTTCGTTCCAGCTGAAGCGGTGGCTGCCTTCCTGGGCAGGTTTGTCGACGTGGTCCCTGGGCACAGGGACGTGAGAGACCAGCTGGGTGTCTGGACTGGGCGCAGGCAGTTCCGGGTGTGCCTGCGCCCCGACGCTAGCTCCCCTGACGGGTATAGCCACCCACCTGCTTATTTTATTATAGGTCGTTGCAAGGGCTACCTTTTTTACTCCGGGCAACCCTCCTCCTGCCGCTTGTGCCACGGCCTGGGCCACACCGCGGACTCCTGTACCACCATGAAGGGCTGGAGATGCCTGGACGTCGGTCACCTGGCGAAGGACTGCAAGGGCCCCCTCCGGTGTAACCTGTGCAGAGGTGAGGACCATCTGGCCCGGAGCTGCCCTCAGCGCAAACCGTCCTGGGCCGACGCCGTTGCTCGGGGTTCGGCTGTGGACGGGGCCCGACAGCAGGCACTGCCGGGCTGCGCTGAGATGCACGGGGGAGCCGAGAGGGGAGCTGAGAACAGCGAGGAACAGCCCTTCGCCGGTGCCGATGGGGAGTCCACGGCTTCCAGCGCTTCGGTGGAGTCCCCTGGTAAGGGTCAAGTGGCCGTGGCTGAAAAGCGCGCAACCTCTCCCTCCAGGTTTGTCCAATGCAGGAGGAGGAAGAAGGCCCGGAGGAACGAGGACACTGCTTTAGGCCGAGAAGCGATCTTCCCCTTAGAGCTAATTGATCTGCAAAGTGTTTTGGTCTCCCCCCAAGAGAGACGTTTTTATGCAGGGCAGCAGGATTTTGCTAATGAACGCTCTTTTTTAGTTGCTGCCGAGTCGGGGGGGGACCTTAGTTTTAATGGGGATATTGTTGATGATGATAGTGTTTTACCTTTTTAAACATTTTAGGATTTCTGCTGTATTTATGTATTTAATACTGTTTTAACGTGTGTTGTAATGGTGTTGTAGGGTTGAAGTATTTTAGAAGTTTTATGTATGTGGTATTATATGATTGTTTTATAATATGTGTTATATATGTTGTTGTTTTATGATTGAATAGGTTAGGAGTGTGATTTATATGTGTATTTCTTTTAGTGTTGAAGTTAGCTTATTATGGGTAGTGTGATAAATGTCTTTATAGTTTTATGTGTTGGTTTTAGATTGTATGCAGAAATGTTGATTAAAGATGAATTAATTTAAAAAAAAATCTGTTCTTATCAGTTTAATATCTGATACGTCCCCCATGGAGGGGACCACATATTAAACGGATTTTTGGAACAGGGAGCCGGAAGTGGGGCTTGCCCCGTCCGCTCCACGCATCGACCCGGTATTGCAGTGCTTCCGGGAATGGTGCACCTCTACTGCCCCCTGTTGTCGAAAGGCAGAACTGACTGACTGACTGACTGACTGACTGAGTGAGTGAGTGAGTGAGTGAGTGAGTGAGTGAGTGACTAATAGACTGAGTGCTGTGAGGGGGGGGGCCCTGTCTGTGCGTGGCCCCCGTTTCCCGCCGTTTTTCTTTTTTTTTTTTTTTTTTTTTTTTTTTTTTTTTAAAGGAAGGTGACACACTGTTTGTGCGGTGGACAGCTGCGCTGAGGTAAGGCATGATGTCATCTTTGCCTTTTGAATTTCCCCTCATGTTTGTTAAAATGATTGCTGTCTTTTGAGAGGACAGGAGGACAGGGAGGAGTCGGGGCCCCGAGGACGGCGGCTGCGACGCCCCTGGGCATTCTACTCCGAGCGGGGGCGTCACGCAGGCCCGGCTAACGGCGACGGGCTTGGCGGCGGCCCCATATCGACTCGGGTCTCTCTTCATCCCGTATAAATCTTTCGCCTTTTACTAAAGATTTCCGTGGAGAGGGATAGCGATGAGTTCATGGTATTTTTGGAGGCTCTGCCCAAGCAGAGCTGCACTGCTGCTGTCAAAGGAAGACTGGGCCCGGCTTAGCGGCTGGCGTTAGGTGCCCGGTGGCGCGGCTGTGGTCTCCCTGGATCACGCGTGGACTCGCCGGGCGACACCTGCCAGAGGGGCTGGTGAGGGCTGAGCCGCGCCAGCTCCGTCGGCATCCCGCATGCCGGCGCCCGGCGGGGCGCAATTTGTGGGTATCGCTTCTCGGCCTTTTGGCTAAGATCAAGTGTAGTATCTGTTCTTATCAGTTTAATATCTGATACGTCCCCCATGGAGGGGACCACATATTAAACGGATTTTTGGAACAGGGAGCCGGAAGTGGGGCTTGCCCCGTCCGCTCCACGCATCGACCCGGTATTGCAGTGCTTCCGGGAATGGTGCACCTCTACTGCCCCCTGTTGTCGAAAGGCAGAACTGACTGACTGACTGACTGACTGAGTGAGTGAGTGAGTGAGTGAGTGAGTGAGTGAGTGAGTGACTAATAGACTGAGTGCTGTGAGGGGGGGGGCCCTGTCTGTGCGTGGCCCCCGTTTCCCGCCGTTTTTCTTTTTTTTTTTTTTTTTTTTTTTTTTTTTTTAAAGGAAGGTGACACACTGTTTGTGCGGTGGACAGCTGCGCTGAGGTAAGGCATGATGTCATCTTTGCCTTTTGAATTTCCCCTCATGTTTGTTAAAATGATTGCTGTCTTTTGAGAGGACAGGAGGACAGGGAGGAGTCGGGGCCCCGAGGACGGCGGCTGCGACGCCCCTGGGCATTCTACTCCGAGCGGGGGCGTCACGCAGGCCCGGCTAACGGCGACGGGCTTGGCGGCGGCCCCATATCGACTCGGGTCTCTCTTCATCCCGTATAAATCTTTCGCCTTTTACTAAAGATTTCCGTGGAGAGGGATAGCGATGAGTTCATGGTATTTTTGGAGGCTCTGCCCAAGCAGAGCTGCACTGCTGCTGTCAAAGGAAGACTGGGCCCGGCTTAGCGGCTGGCGTTAGGTGCCCGGTGGCGCGGCTGTGGTCTCCCTGGATCACGCGTGGACTCGCTGGGCGACACCTGCCAGAGGGGCTGGTGAGGGCTGAGCCGCGCCAGCTCCGTCGGCATCCCGCATGCCGGCGCCCGGCGGGGCGCAATTTGTGGGTATCGCTTCTCGGCCTTTTGGCTAAGATCAAGTGGATTTTACGCTCTTTTTACTGCTTTTAAAGGATTGCGTCGGGTTTTTTAGAGGAAGGCACGGTGACCCTAATGCGTGACCAGTAGGTGGCTTGACCGCCGCTGCCACGGGGCGACCCGTGCCTTCCTTTTAGCCTTTTATCCCTGCTTTTATTTTTGTTTTTATTAGGCTGGGGATCCCGCAGTGGCTGGTGGCCTGTCCGCCGCCCTGTTGGGTGAACTGGTGTTTTTATTTTTTAGGTGTTTTTATAGTTTAGTGATCCTCGGCTCATCCCGGATTGGCGGACGGCGACAGGACCACGGCGGACGTCGGGACCACGGCGGCAGGAGGACTCTGCTCCAGGAACGACGTCGGTGGACCATCCCGGATGGCGACGGCCGGCGGTGCAGCGAGGAAGCCCTTCAGCGGGCCGTGGCTGGTAGCAGGTGGTGGCCTGCGTAATACCGCCCGGTTCTGCTGGAGGGCCGAAGGGGAGGTAGGCACCTTCCCCGACCGCCTGGCCTTCATCCGGGAGGTGGCCTTCGGGGAGCTGGGCCTCCGCATGGAGGACATCCTTTGTGTACAGCGGAATGGCCCCTTCCAGTTCTTCGAGGTCACCCTGTCCACCGACGAGGGTTACAGCAAGGTCCTGGAGCGGAGCAAGGAGAGGGCCCAGCACCCTCTCCTGGGACGATACACCATCGAGCCGCTGTGGTGGCCCGACAAGCGGGTAATAACTGTCCATTGTTTTAACCCGCATGTGACCGCCGAAGCCGTCCGCCAGTTCCTGAACAAGTATGTGGACCTTCTTCCTGGCCACAAGGAGATTCGGGATGAGCTGGGGATCTGGACTGGTCGACGCCAGTTCCAGGCCCGCCTGCGCCCGGACGCTAATGGCGCGGGCGGTTTTAGTCATCCCCCAGCCTATTTTAATCTACAGGGCAATAAGGCTTACTTGTTTTATTCCGGACAGCCTCCCTTCTGCCGACAGTGTCACAGCTTCGGACACACTCTGGAGGGATGCGCCAACTTACGCTGCCGCAACTGCCTGGAGTCGGGGCACATGGCCAGGGACTGCAAGGGCCCCCGTCGCTGCATCTACTGCAACGGCGAGGACCATCTGGCTCGTTCCTGCCCTAAGAAGAAAACGACGTATGCTGACGCTCTGTCGGGTAATGGAGCTGTCGGCAAGGAGAGTGGTGGGGGAGTGCAAGCCCCCACATTAGGGCAGGAACAGCCGGCGACGGGGGCAGGAGGAGAAGCCCTGGCCGAGGTGGAGGAGGCCCCAGCGACAGCGATGCAGGAGGGGTCTCCAGTCCTGGCTCCAGGTGTTAGCAGCAGGAGGAGAAAGAGCGGCGCATCCCCCCGGAGGAGGAAGAAGAGCAGAAGGGAGGCACAACCCGACGCTTCCAGCCCTCCGGCTGCCACCTTGCCAGCAGTGGCGGCCGGGGACCAAGGCCGAGAGAGTCCCCCCTCCCCGACGTTGGGGGCCCCCCAGCCGGTGTGGGACCTGGGACAGTCCCCTGCGCCCCCCCAGGAGTACAGTATTGTGCAGGACAAAGCAAATGAACAGGAGTACCTGGGGGGGCTGGAACTGGGGGGCCTTTTGGGTTTGACTGAGGAGGGGGGGCAGTAATGCGGTATTGTTTTTAATGGCTGGCTTTTATTATTTTATTGTGTTGTTTTTAATTGTATTTTACCTTTTTAACATTTCATGGCCAATTTTAATATTGTCACCTTGAATGTCAGGGGTTTGAGGAACGTTTTAAAGCGCACATCTGTTTTTAATCAGCTGGCATCTTCTCCCTTCAGCATTTGTTTTCTGCAGGAAGTCCACCTCCGGGACCAGCGGGACGAGGCTCTCTTTTCACGACAATGGAAGAGGGGTAGATCCTACTGGAGCGTAGGTGGTGTCCACTCCTCAGGCGTCGGGATCCTTTTTGGCGACCGCGCCTTTGAAGAAGTAAGATCGTTTACCGTTCTTCAAGGTAGGGTTTTGGGAGTGGACGCCACATGGAGGGGACAGCGCCTCCGGGCCATATGTGTCTACGCTCCAGTGGAGGCCTCATCCCGTATAACTCTCTTTGAAGAGTTGTCCCCGTTCTGTGTCACAGATCGACACTTGATTTTAGGAGGGGACTTTAACATCTCGTTGGAGGGTAGACAGGATGTCAGCTCTGGGCACTTTCGCCATTTTATTCGTTCCTTTAAACTTGTTGATGGTTTTAAGACATGCAACCCCAGCATGCCGGGCTTCACCTGGCATAATAGTCGCGGAGCCAGCAGTCGCATCGACTACATTTTAGCTTCACCCCCCGTTGTTTTTAAAAAGGTGTCCCTCTCCCCACAGTGGCCCACTGACCACTTGGCAGTGGAGGCCACTGTTTCCATAGACGCCCCTGAATGTGGGGGCGGCTATTGGAAAATGAACCTGCAGATCCTGGAGGAGAGCGATTTTAGACACCTTTTTTTAGATCACTTCTCCGAGTGGCAGAAGGACAAGCCTACCTTCCCCTCCGTGGCTGAATGGTGGGAGAGTGTGAAGGATAGGATCCGAACCTTCTCCATGCAGTACAGCAAGCAGCGCAGGATGGAGAAGAAATTCTCCATTCTGCAGCTGGAGAGAAGGTTGCGGGATGAATACGCCGCTCACAACAACGGGGGCGCCATCGACCACGAGCGACTGCTTGGCATAAAGGGTGAGCTGAGGCGCCTGCATGAACAGGCTGCCTCGGCCCTAATGCTCCGCGACAAAATGTGCCTGTTGGAAAACAATGAAAAGTGCAACGCCTTTTTTTTCCAGAGAGCCAGGGAAGCCCGGGAGGAGAAGAGCTTTGTCTCTCTCCGTGCCTCAAACGGCGACACGGCAACGACAACATCAGACATGCTGGAGGTTGCTAAACTGTTCTATTTTAATCTTTTTAAGGTTAGGGACACGGACCCGGTTGCAGGGGAGCGGTTCCTAGATAATATCTCACCTTGTCTTCCCAGTGACATTCGGGACGGCTTAGAAGCCCCCATCACCTTGGCCGAGCTGACCGCAGTGCTTGGCAGGATGAACCGCCGCAAGGTACCGGGCCTTGACGGACTCCCGGTGGAATTTTATTCCACCTTTTGGGATGTCCTCGGGCCGGAATTACTGCAGGTTGTAGAGGATGTTCAGCGCCGGGGTTTGCTCACTAGGAGCATGAGGTCAGGGGTTCTTTCCCTGTTGCACAAGAAGGGTGATCGTGCCGACCTTGGCAACTGGAGGCCCCTGACCATGCTTTGTGTAGACACAAAGCTCATCGCAAAGACCCTTACCGAACGCCTGAAGAAGGCCATGGCTCATCTGGTTCACAGCGATCAGACGTGTGGAGTACCGGGTCGATCGGCGACGTGGAACCTCCATCTCATCCGCGACGCCATCGCCTGGGTGGAGGACAGGAACCTCCCTCTCCTGCTGGTCAGCTTGGACCAGGAGAAAGCCTTTGACCGGGTAGATCACCGCTTCCTGTTTCAAGTATTGGGTAAGTTTGGCTTTGGACCCAATTATCTGGGGTGGTTACACACTTTGTATAATGAAGTTGGAAGCCATGTTGTTATCAATGGCTTCCTGAGTGACTTGGTGCCCCAGGTGAGTGGAGTGAGGCAGGGATGTCCCCTCTCCCCCCTCCTCTACGCGCTCTATATAGAGCCGCTGGCGTGCGCCATTCGCGCCCACCCCGGGGTCGATGGCCTTCTTATCCCAGGAAGTCGGGGGAAAACTGTTAAACTGACCCAGTATGCAGACGACACCACCCTTTTCGTCTGCTCGGATCAGTCTCTCGGTCATGCCATGAGCCTTGTTCATGCGTTCGGTAGGGCCTCCGGCGCGACGCTCAACCTCAGTAAGTCGGTGGCCAAGTATTTCGGCAGCTGGAAGGCGAGGGAGGACGTCGCAGGTGGTCTCACCCTCTGTGACGGACCTCTCAAAGTGTTGGGGGTCAACTTCCTTTCGGATGGTGCCGCCCGTTTGAACTGGGAGGAGCGGTTGGCGATCGCCAGGCGGAAGATCGGACTGTGGAAGTCCAGGTCCCTGTCCTTCCAAGGTAAGGTTTTAGCCTTAAAAGTGGATATTCTTCCCACCCTGCTCTACCTTGCACATGTGTACCCTTTGCCCCGCTTCATGCGCAGAGGCCTGACGAAGGACGTTTTCAACCTCGTCTGGGGGGGCAGGTACGAGTACGTGCGTAGGGAAGTGATGTATCTCGGAAAGGACAGTGGGGGGAGGGATGTTATTGACTTTCCTCTCAAGCTTGACTGCCTGTTCTTCTCGCAGCTCTGCACGCGCCTGGCAGCTCCCCTCGAGCACCCCCATCAGCACTTTGTGCGTCTGTGGCTGGCTCTCCCCATGAGACGTCTGGTGGCGTCGTGGACCAACCTCGGCCCCAAGGCTGAGACCCTGCCGGCCCACTACAGCCACGCTGTCAAGTGGAGTAAGTCTTTTCCGGCAGGTGTCAAGACAGAGGCCTTGACCAAGCATAGAGCGCTTTATAGGGCTTTGCTTGGTCATAGGGATACTCGGGCCATGCTGGGCCTGGAGGAAGGCACATGGGCGAGAATCCAGCCTAAGGGTTTGGATCATAGGCTGCAGGACCTGAACTGGCAGTGCCTTCATGGTAAGCTGCCAGTCAGGGACGTCTTACATAGGCATAAGCTGACCAGACACCCCCGCTGCCCCAGGCCCGAGTGCAGCGAGGATGAGACCATCAGGCACGTGTTTTGGGACTGTGGGCATGCACAGAGAGTTTGGGGGTTGGTAGCGGGCCTGTGTGGACGTGTGGACCCGCAGCCCGGTCTGACCTACGACAAGGTGTTGAAGGGGTGGGACCCCAAGCTCCATAACCCCTTCGGCCCCTGGATGTGGCTGCTGGTCAGCATTACCAAGCGAGAGCTGTGGAATGCTAGGACCGCGCTCATCCGCAGAGGGGTTCATCTGGAGGCACAAGGGGTATTCCGTAAAATCCGGGCCGACTTGGGTTTCAGGATGGAGACTGACGTCATCCAGCGGGGCTATCACGAGGCCAAGGAGAGGTGGAAGGGCCTCTTTTGGCTTTAGCCCCGTTTCGTTTAGGTGGTGACGCTCCATTCTACAGGGTTTGATGTGACACACCTTTCTGAAGCACACTGGAGATACTTCGGGTTTTAGGTGAGTGTGCTTTGTTTTTTTTTTTGCGTGTGTTGTATTCAAAATGGTTTTATCTAACAGCATGTGCATAATTAATTGAGCACGGTTTTTGGTTGATCATTTTTAGCACCTATTTATTCATATTAACAATAACTGTATTTATTAACATTTTACTCTGGTTTGTTGTGCTGCTTTTTAAATGATTGACCTTGTTTTTATTCCCGAGGTGCTGATTTTACGTGTGTGGAAATGTATGACCCTGTCCCAACCTGACCCTGGTGTAGAGGTTGGAGGTCGCCGGGTGTGTTCCTCCTTTAATGGTTTTAGGTTTTAATAGCTGGCATTTAAGGTGGCATTTTATTTGTGTAAATGGCCATTTAATTGTAATTGTGTTTTAATTGATATTGTAATGACATTTTTTGGTGGTTTTATAGTTTTGTGTTTTATTGCAGTTCTGGAGATGTTTTGTTTAATATTGTTTTAATAATGGTTTGTTTTGTATAGCATATATAAGTAGCACTGTGTTGAGAATGTTTTAGCCTTTTATAAAGTATTTATGGATCTGTATTTGTGAACCAAAAAGGCTGTTTTATTATGTCTTGATGACAGTGCAAATTGATGTTTATATGCTTTGTATATTTGTGTGATTTTAATTGTTGTGCAGAACTGTATAATAAAGTAGGAAAAAAAAAATCTGTTCTTATCAGTTTAATATCTGATACGTCCCCCATGGAGGGGACCACATATTAAACGGATTTTTGGAACAGGGAGCCGGAAGTGGGGCTTGCCCCGTCCGCTCCACGCATCGACCCGGTATTGCAGTGCTTCCGGGAATGGTGCACCTCTACTGCCCCCTGTTGTCGAAAGGCAGAACTGACTGACTGACTGACTGACTGACTGAGTGAGTGAGTGAGTGAGTGAGTGAGTGAGTGAGTGACTAATAGACTGAGTGCTGTGAGGGGGGGGGCCCTGTCTGTGCGTGGCCCCCGTTTCCCGCCGTTTTTCTTTTTTTTTTTTTTTTTTTTTTTTTTTTTTTTTAAAGGAAGGTGACACACTGTTTGTGCGGTGGACAGCTGCGCTGAGGTAAGGCATGATGTCATCTTTGCCTTTTGAATTTCCCCTCATGTTTGTTAAAATGATTGCTGTCTTTTGAGAGGACAGGAGGACAGGGAGGAGTCGGGGCCCCGAGGACGGCGGCTGCGACGCCCCTGGGCATTCTACTCCGAGCGGGGGCGTCACGCAGGCCCGGCTAACGGCGACGGGCTTGGCGGCGGCCCCATATCGACTCGGGTCTCTCTTCATCCCGTATAAATCTTTCGCCTTTTACTAAAGATTTCCGTGGAGAGGGATAGCGATGAGTTCATGGTATTTTTGGAGGCTCTGCCCAAGCAGAGCTGCACTGCTGCTGTCAAAGGAAGACTGGGCCCGGCTTAGCGGCTGGCGTTAGGTGCCCGGTGGCGCGGCTGTGGTCTCCCTGGATCACGCGTGGACTCGCCGGGCGACACCTGCCAGAGGGGCTGGTGAGGGCTGAGCCGCGCCAGCTCCGTCGGCATCCCGCATGCCGGCGCCCGGCGGGGCGCAATTTGTGGGTATCGCTTCTCGGCCTTTTGGCTAAGATCAAGTGTAGTATCTGTTCTTATCAGTTTAATATCTGATACGTCCCCCATGGAGGGGACCACATATTAAACGGATTTTTGGAACAGGGAGCCGGAAGTGGGGCTTGCCCCGTCCGCTCCACGCATCGACCCGGTATTGCAGTGCTTCCGGGAATGGTGCACCTCTACTGCCCCCTGTTGTCGAAAGGCAGAACTGACTGACTGACTGACTGACTGAGTGAGTGAGTGAGTGAGTGAGTGAGTGAGTGAGTGAGTGAGTGACTAATAGACTGAGTGCTGTGAGGGGGGGGGCCCTGTCTGTGCGTGGCCCCCGTTTCCCGCCGTTTTTCTTTTTTTTTTTTTTTTTTTTTTTTTTTTTTTAAAGGAAGGTGACACACTGTTTGTGCGGTGGACAGCTGCGCTGAGGTAAGGCATGATGTCATCTTTGCCTTTTGAATTTCCCCTCATGTTTGTTAAAATGATTGCTGTCTTTTGAGAGGACAGGAGGACAGGGAGGAGTCGGGGCCCCGAGGACGGCGGCTGCGACGCCCCTGGGCATTCTACTCCGAGCGGGGGCGTCACGCAGGCCCGGCTAACGGCGACGGGCTTGGCGGCGGCCCCATATCGACTCGGGTCTCTCTTCATCCCGTATAAATCTTTCGCCTTTTACTAAAGATTTCCGTGGAGAGGGATAGCGATGAGTTCATGGTATTTTTGGAGGCTCTGCCCAAGCAGAGCTGCACTGCTGCTGTCAAAGGAAGACTGGGCCCGGCTTAGCGGCTGGCGTTAGGTGCCCGGTGGCGCGGCTGTGGTCTCCCTGGATCACGCGTGGACTCGCCGGGCGACACCTGCCAGAGGGGCTGGTGAGGGCTGAGCCGCGCCAGCTCCGTCGGCATCCCGCATGCCGGCGCCCGGCGGGGCGCAATTTGTGGGTATCGCTTCTCGGCCTTTTGGCTAAGATCAAGTGTAGTATCTGTTCTTATCAGTTTAATATCTGATACGTCCCCCATGGAGGGGACCACATATTAAACGGATTTTTGGAACAGGGAGCCGGAAGTGGGGCTTGCCCCGTCCGCTCCACGCATCGACCCGGTATTGCAGTGCTTCCGGGAATGGTGCACCTCTACTGCCCCCTGTTGTCGAAAGGCAGAACTGACTGACTGACTGACTGACTGAGTGAGTGAGTGAGTGAGTGAGTGAGTGAGTGAGTGAGTGAGTGACTAATAGACTGAGTGCTGTGAGGGGGGGGGCCCTGTCTGTGCGTGGCCCCCGTTTCCCGCCGTTTTTCTTTTTTTTTTTTTTTTTTTTTTTTTTTTTTTAAAGGAAGGTGACACACTGTTTGTGCGGTGGACAGCTGCGCTGAGGTAAGGCATGATGTCATCTTTGCCTTTTGAATTTCCCCTCATGTTTGTTAAAATGATTGCTGTCTTTTGAGAGGACAGGAGGACAGGGAGGAGTCGGGGCCCCGAGGACGGCGGCTGCGACGCCCCTGGGCATTCTACTCCGAGCGGGGGCGTCACGCAGGCCCGGCTAACGGCGACGGGCTTGGCGGCGGCCCCAATCGACTCGGGTCTCTCTTCATCCCGTATAAATCTTTCGCCTTTTACTAAAGATTTCCGTGGAGAGGGATAGCGATGAGTTCATGGTATTTTTGGAGGCTCTGCCCAAGCAGAGCTGCACTGCTGCTGTCAAAGGAAGACTGGGCCCGGCTTAGCGGCTGGCGTTAGGTGCCCGGTGGCGCGGCTGTGGTCTCCCTGGATCACGCGTGGACTCGCCGGGCGACACCTGCCAGAGGGGCTGGTGAGGGCTGAGCCGCGCCAGCTCCGTCGGCATCCCGCATGCCGGCGCCCGGCGGGGCGCAATTTGTGGGTATCGCTTCTCGGCCTTTTGGCTAAGATCAAGTGTAGTATCTGTTCTTATCAGTTTAATATCTGATACGTCCCCCATGGAGGGGACCACATATTAAACGGATTTTTGGAACAGGGAGCCGGAAGTGGGGCTTGCCCCGTCCGCTCCACGCATCGACCCGGTATTGCAGTGCTTCCGGGAATGGTGCACCTCTACTGCCCCCTGTTGTCGAAAGGCAGAACTGACTGACTGACTGACTGACTGACTGAGTGAGTGAGTGAGTGAGTGAGTGAGTGAGTGACTAATAGACTGAGTGCTGTGAGGGGGGGGGCCCTGTCTGTGCGTGGCCCCCGTTTCCCGCCGTTTTTCTTTTTTTTTTTTTTTTTTTTTTTTTTTTTTAAAGGAAGGTGACACACTGTTTGTGCGGTGGACAGCTGCGCTGAGGTAAGGCATGATGTCATCTTTGCCTTTTGAATTTCCCCTCATGTTTGTTAAAATGATTGCTGTCTTTTGAGAGGACAGGAGGACAGGGAGGAGTCGGGGCCCCGAGGACGGCGGCTGCGACGCCCCTGGGCATTCTACTCCGAGCGGGGGCGTCACGCAGGCCCGGCTAACGGCGACGGGCTTGGCGGCGGCCCCATATCGACTCGGGTCTCTCTTCATCCCGTATAAATCTTTCGCCTTTTACTAAAGATTTCCGTGGAGAGGGATAGCGATGAGTTCATGGTATTTTTGGAGGCTCTGCCCAAGCAGAGCTGCACTGCTGCTGTCAAAGGAAGACTGGGCCCGGCTTAGCGGCTGGCGTTAGGTGCCCGGTGGCGCGGCTGTGGTCTCCCTGGATCACGCGTGGACTCGCTGGGCGACACCTGCCAGAGGGGCTGGTGAGGGCTGAGCCGCGCCAGCTCCGTCGGCATCCCGCATGCCGGCGCCCGGCGGGGCGCAATTTGTGGGTATCGCTTCTCGGCCTTTTGGCTAAGATCAAGTGTAGTATCTGTTCTTATCAGTTTAATATCTGATACGTCCCCCATGGAGGGGACCACATATTAAACGGATTTTTGGAACAGGGAGCCGGAAGTGGGGCTTGCCCCGTCCGCTCCACGCATCGACCCGGTATTGCAGTGCTTCCGGGAATGGTGCACCTCTACTGCCCCCTGTTGTCGAAAGGCAGAACTGACTGACTGACTGACTGACTGACTGAGTGAGTGAGTGAGTGAGTGAGTGAGTGAGTGAGTGAGTGAGTGACTAATAGACTGAGTGCTGTGAGGGGGGGGGCCCTGTCTGTGCGTGGCCCCCGTTTCCCGCCGTTTTTCTTTTTTTTTTTTTTTTTTTTTTTTTTTTTTAAAGGAAGGTGACACACTGTTTGTGCGGTGGACAGCTGCGCTGAGGTAAGGCATGATGTCATCTTTGCCTTTTGAATTTCCCCTCATGTTTGTTAAAATGATTGCTGTCTTTTGAGAGGACAGGAGGACAGGGAGGAGTCGGGGCCCCGAGGACGGCGGCTGCGACGCCCCTGGGCATTCTACTCCGAGCGGGGGCGTCACGCAGGCCCGGCTAACGGCGACGGGCTTGGCGGCGGCCCCATATCGACTCGGGTCTCTCTTCATCCCGTATAAATCTTTCGCCTTTTACTAAAGATTTCCGTGGAGAGGGATAGCGATGAGTTCATGGTATTTTTGGAGGCTCTGCCCAAGCAGAGCTGCACTGCTGCTGTCAAAGGAAGACTGGGCCCGGCTTAGCGGCTGGCGTTAGGTGCCCGGTGGCGCGGCTGTGGTCTCCCTGGATCACGCGTGGACTCGCCGGGCGACACCTGCCAGAGGGGCTGGTGAGGGCTGAGCCGCGCCAGCTCCGTCGGCATCCCGCATGCCGGCGCCCGGCGGGGCGCAATTTGTGGGTATCGCTTCTCGGCCTTTTGGCTAAGATCAAGTGTAGTATCTGTTCTTATCAGTTTAATATCTGATACGTCCCCCATGGAGGGGACCACATATTAAACGGATTTTTGGAACAGGGAGCCGGAAGTGGGGCTTGCCCCGTCCGCTCCACGCATCGACCCGGTATTGCAGTGCTTCCGGGAATGGTGCACCTCTACTGCCCCCTGTTGTCGAAAGGCAGAACTGACTGACTGACTGACTGACTGACTGAGTGAGTGAGTGAGTGAGTGAGTGAGTGAGTGAGTGAGTGACTAATAGACTGAGTGCTGTGAGGGGGGGGGCCCTGTCTGTGCGTGGCCCCCGTTTCCCGCCGTTTTTCTTTTTTTTTTTTTTTTTTTTTTTTTTTTTAAAGGAAGGTGACACACTGTTTGTGCGGTGGACAGCTGCGCTGAGGTAAGGCATGATGTCATCTTTGCCTTTTGAATTTCCCCTCATGTTTGTTAAAATGATTGCTGTCTTTTGAGAGGACAGGAGGACAGGGAGGAGTCGGGGCCCCGAGGACGGCGGCTGCGACGCCCCTGGGCATTCTACTCCGAGCGGGGGCGTCACGCAGGCCCGGCTAACGGCGACGGGCTTGGCGGCGGCCCCATATCGACTCGGGTCTCTCTTCATCCCGTATAAATCTTTCGCCTTTTACTAAAGATTTCCGTGGAGAGGGATAGCGATGAGTTCATGGTATTTTTGGAGGCTCTGCCCAAGCAGAGCTGCACTGCTGCTGTCAAAGGAAGACTGGGCCCGGCTTAGCGGCTGGCGTTAGGTGCCCGGTGGCGCGGCTGTGGTCTCCCTGGATCACGCGTGGACTCGCTGGGCGACACCTGCCAGAGGGGCTGGTGAGGGCTGAGCCGCGCCAGCTCCGTCGGCATCCCGCATGCCGGCGCCCGGCGGGGCGCAATTTGTGGGTATCGCTTCTCGGCCTTTTGGCTAAGATCAAGTGTAGTATCTGTTCTTATCAGTTTAATATCTGATACGTCCCCCATGGAGGGGACCACATATTAAACGGATTTTTGGAACAGGGAGCCGGAAGTGGGGCTTGCCCCGTCCGCTCCACGCATCGACCCGGTATTGCAGTGCTTCCGGGAATGGTGCACCTCTACTGCCCCCTGTTGTCGAAAGGCAGAACTGACTGACTGACTGACTGACTGACTGAGTGAGTGAGTGAGTGAGTGAGTGAGTGAGTGAGTGACTAATAGACTGAGTGCTGTGAGGGGGGGGGCCCTGTCTGTGCGTGGCCCCCGTTTCCCGCCGTTTTTCTTTTTTTTTTTTTTTTTTTTAAAGGAAGGTGACACACTGTTTGTGCGGTGGACAGCTGCGCTGAGGTAAGGCATGATGTCATCTTTGCCTTTTGAATTTCCCCTCATGTTTGTTAAAATGATTGCTGTCTTTTGAGAGGACAGGAGGACAGGGAGGAGTCGGGGCCCCGAGGACGGCGGCTGCGACGCCCCTGGGCATTCTACTCCGAGCGGGGGCGTCACGCAGGCCCGGCTAACGGCGACGGGCTTGGCGGCGGCCCCATATCGACTCGGGTCTCTCTTCATCCCGTATAAATCTTTCGCCTTTTACTAAAGATTTCCGTGGAGAGGGATAGCGATGAGTTCATGGTATTTTTGGAGGCTCTGCCCAAGCAGAGCTGCACTGCTGCTGTCAAAGGAAGACTGGGCCCGGCTTAGCGGCTGGCGTTAGGTGCCCGGTGGCGCGGCTGTGGTCTCCCTGGATCACGCGTGGACTCGCCGGGCGACACCTGCCAGAGGGGCTGGTGAGGGCTGAGCCGCGCCAGCTCCGTCGGCATCCCGCATGCCGGCGCCCGGCGGGGCGCAATTTGTGGGTATCGCTTCTCGGCCTTTTGGCTAAGATCAAGTGGATTTTACGCTCTTTTTATCGCTTTTAACGGACTGCGTCGGGTTTTTTAGAGGAAGGCACGGCAAACCTAATGCGTGACCAGTAGGTGGCTTGACCGCCGCTGCCACGGGGCGACCCGTGCCTTCCTTTTAGCCTTTTATCCCTGCTTTTATTTTCGTTTTTATTAGGCTGGGGATCCCGCAGTGGCTGGTGGCCTGTCCGCCGCCCTGCCGGGTGAACTGGTGTTTTTATTTTTTAGTTGCTTTTATAGTTTAGCATTCCTCGGCTCATCCCGGATTGGCGGACGGCGGCCGGACCACGGCGGACGTCGGGACCACGGCGGCAGGAGGACTCTGCTCCAGGAACGACGTCGGTGGACCATCCCGGATGTCGACGGCCGGCGGAGCTGCGAGGAAGCCCTTCAGCGGGCCGTGGCTGGTAGCAGGCGGTGGCCTGCGTAATACCGCCCGGTTCTGCTGGAGGGCCGAAGGGGAGGTAGGCACCTTCCCCGACCGCCTGGCCTTCATCCGGGAGGTGGCCTTCGGGGAGCTGGGCCTGCGCATGGAGGACATCCTGTGTGTGCAGCGGAATGGACCTTTCCAGTTCTTCGAGGTCACCCTGTCCACCGACGAGAGCTACACCAAGGTCCTGGAGCGGAGCAAGGAGAGGGCCCAGCACCCTCTCCTGGGACGATACACCGTTGAGCCGCTGTGGTGGCCCGACAAGCGGGTAATTACGGTACATTGTTTTAACCCGCATGTGTCCGGCGAAGCCGTCCGCCAGTTCTTGAACAAGTATGTGGACCTCCTTCCTGGCCACAAGGACATCCGGGATGAGCTGGGGATCTGGACTGGTCGACGCCAGTTCCAGGCCCGCCTGCGCCCGGACGCTAATGGGGCGGGCGGTTTTAGTCATCCCCCAGCCTATTTTAATCTACAGGGCAATAAGGCTTACTTGTTTTATTCCGGACAGCCTCCCTTCTGCCGACAGTGTCACACCTTTGGACATACTCTGGAGGGATGCGCCAACCTGCGCTGCCGCAACTGCCTGGAGCCGGGGCACATGGCCAGGGACTGCAAGGGCCCCCGTCGCTGCATCCACTGCAACGGTGAGGACCATCTGGCTCGTTCCTGCCCCCAACGGAAAACGTCATACGCCGACGCTCTGTTAGGCAGCAGAGCTGTCGGCAAGGAGAGTGGTGGGGGAGCGCAAGCCCCCACGTCCGGGCAGGAACAGTCGGCGGCGGGGGCAGGAGGAGATGCCCTGGCCGAGGTGGAGGAGGCCCCAGCGACAGCGACTGCAATGCAGGAGGGGTCTCCAGTCCTGGCTCCAGGTGTCAGCAGCAGGAGGAGAAAGAGCGGCGCATCCCCCCGGAGGAGGAAGAAGAGCAGAAGGGAGGCACAACCCGACGCATCCAGCCCTCCGGCTGCCACCTTGCCAGCAGTGGCGGCCGGGGACCAAGGCCGAGAGAGTCCCCCCTCCCCGACATTGGGGGCCCCCCATCTGGTGTGGGACTTGGGACAGTCCCCTGCGCCCCCCCAGGAGTACAGCAGTGTGCAGGACAAAGCAAATGAACAGGAGTACCTGGGGGGGCTGGAACTGGGGGGCCTTTTGGGTTTGACTGAGGAGGGGGGGCAGTAATGCGGTATTGTTTTTAATGGCTGGCTTTTATTATTTTAGTGTGTTGTTTGTAATTGTATTTTACCTTTTTAACATTTCATGGCCAATTTTAATATTGTCACCTTGAATGTCAGGGGTTTGAGGAACGTTTTAAAGCGCACATCTGTTTTTAATCAGCTGGCATCTTCTCCCTTCAGCATTTGTTTTCTGCAGGAAGTCCACCTCCGGGACCAGCGGGACGAGGCTCTCTTTTCACGACAATGGAAGAGGGGTAGATCCTACTGGAGCGTAGGTGGTGTCCACTCCTCAGGCGTCGGGATCCTTTTTGGCGACCGCGCCTTTGAAGAAGTAAGATCGTTTACCGTTCTTCAAGGTAGGGTTTTGGGGGTGGACGCCACATGGAGGGGACAGCGCCTCCGGGCCATATGTGTCTACGCTCCAGTGGAGGCCTCGTCCCGTATAACTCTCTTTGAAGAGTTGTCCCCGTTCTGTGTCACAGATCGACACTTGATTTTAGGAGGGGACTTTAACATCTCGTTGGAGGGTAGACAGGATGTCAGCTCTGGGCACTTTCGCCATTTTATTCGTTCCTTTAAACTTGTTGATGGTTTTAAGATATGCAACCCCAGCATGCCGGGCTTCACCTGGCACAATAGTCGCGGAGCCAGCAGTCGCATCGACTATATTTTAGCCTCACCCCCCGTTGTTTTTAAAAAGGTGTCCCTCTCCCCACAGTGGCCCACTGACCACTTGGCAGTGGAGGCCACTGTTTCCATAGACGCCCCTGAATATGGGGGTGGCTATTGGAAAATGAACCTGCAGATCCTGGAGGAGAGCGATTTTAGACACCTTTTTTTAGATCACTTCTCCGAGTGGCAGAAGGACAAGCCTACCTTCCCCTCCGTGGCCGAATGGTGGGAGAGTGTGAAGGACAGGATCCGAACCTTCTCCATGCAGTACAGCAAGCAGCGCAGGATGGAGAAGAAATTCTCCATTCTGCAGCTGGAGAGAAGGTTGCGGGATGAATACGCCGCTCACAACAGCGGGGGCACCATCGACCACGAGCGACTGCTTGATATAAAGGGTGAGCTGAGGCGCCTGCATGCACAGGCTGCCTCGGCTCAAATGCTCCGCGACAGAATGTTCTTTTTGGAAAACAATGAAAAGTGCAATACTCATTTTTTCCAGAGAGCCAGGGAAGCCCGGGAGGAGAAGACCTTCGACTCTCTCCAGGCCTTAAACGGCGAAACGGTAACAATAACATCAGACATGCTGGAGGTTGCTAAATTGTTTTATCACAATCTTTTTAAGGTTAGGGACACGGACCCGGTTGCAGGGGAGCGGTTCCTAGACAACATCTCACCTTGCCTTCCCAGTGACATTCGTGACGGCTTAGAAGCCCCCATCACCTTGGCCGAGCTGACCGCAGTGCTTGGCAAGATGAACCGCCGCAAGGTACCGGGCCTTGATGGGCTCCCGGTGGAATTTTATTCCACTTTTTGGGATGTCCTCGGGCCGGAATTACTGCAGGTTGTAGAGGACGTTCAGCGCCGGGGTTTGCTCACTAGGAGCATGAGGTCAGGGGTTCTTTCTTTGTTGCACAAGAAGGGTGATCGTGCCGACCTTGGCAACTGGAGGCCCCTGACCATGCTTTGTGTAGACACAAAGCTCATCGCAAAGACCCTTACAGAACGCCTGAAGAAGGCCATGGCTCATCTGGTTCACAGCGATCAGACGTGTGGAGTACCGGGTCGATCGGCGACGTGGAACCTCCATCTCATCCGCGACGCCATCGCCTGGGTGGAGGACAGGAACCTCCCTCTCCTGCTGGTCAGCTTGGACCAGGAGAAAGCCTTCGACCGGGTAGATCACCGCTTCCTGTTTCAAGTATTGGGTAAGTTTGGCTTTGGACCCAATTACCTGGGGTGGTTACACACTTTGTATAACGAAGTTGGGAGCCATGTTGTTATCAATGGCTTCCTGAGTGACTTGGTGCCCCAGCTGAGTGGAGTGAGGCAGGGATGTCCCCTCTCCCCCCTCCTCTACGCGCTCTATATAGAGCCACTGGCGTGCGCCATTCGCGCCCACCCCGGGGTCGATGGCCTTCTTATCCCAGGAAGTCGGGGGAAAACTGTTAAACTGACCCAGTACGCAGACGACACCACCCTTTTCGTCTGCTCGGATCAGTCTCTCGGTCATGCCATGAGCCTTGTTCATGCGTTCGGTAGGGCCTCCGGCGCGACGCTCAACCTCAGTAAGTCGGTGGCCAAGTATTTCGGCAGCTGGAAGGCGAGGGAGGGCGTCGCAGGGGGTCTCACCCTCTGTGACGGACCTCTCAAAGTGTTGGGGGTCAACTTCCTTTCGGATGGTGCCGCCCGTTTGAACTGGGAGGAGCGGTTGGCGATCGCCAGGCGGAAGATCGGACTGTGGAAGTCCAGGTCCCTGTCCTTCCAAGGTAAGGTTTTAGCCTTAAAAGTGGATATTCTTCCCACCCTGCTCTACCTTGCACATGTGTACCCTTTGCCCCGCTTCATGCGCAGAGGCCTGACGAGAGACGTTTTCAACCTCGTCTGGGGGGGCAGGTACGAGTACGTGCGTAGGGAAGTGATGTATCTCGGAAAGGACAGTGGGGGGAGGGATGTTATTGACTTTCCTCTCAAGCTTGACTGCCTGTTCTTCTCCCAGATCTGTGCACGTCTGGTGGCTCCCCTAGAACACCCCCACCAGTATTTTGTTCACTTGTGGCTGGCCCTGCCCATGAGACGTCTGTTGACGTCGTGGTCCAACGCCGGGCCCAAGGCGGAGACGCTGCCGACCCACTATCACCATGCTATTAAGTGGAGTAAGTCTCTTCCGGCAGGTCTCCCCCCAGGGACCCTCACCAGGCACCGAGCCCTGTATCGGGCTGTGCTGGTGAAGAGGGGAACCCGTGCTGTGCTGGGCCTGGAGAAGGACACCTGGACCAGGATCCAGCCCAAGGGGTTGGATAACCGGCTGCAGGACCTGAACTGGCAGTGTGTGCATGGTAAGCTGCCGGTCAGGGATGTACTGTACAGGCACAAGCTGACCAGACACTCAGGCTGCCCACGTCCCGAGTGCTCAGAGGAGGAGACCCTCAGGCACGCCTTTTGGGACTGTGGGTATGCCAGGGAGGTCTGGAGATCAGTGCAAGGCCTGTGCAGGAAACTAGACCCGCAGTTTGTGTTGTCCTACGATAAGGTGATGATGGGGTGGCCCCAAGGTCCTCAGACTCCCTTCCCGCCCCGGATGTGGCTGCTGATCAGCATGACCAAACGTGAACTTTGGAATGCAAGGTCGGCACTCATCCATAAAGGGGCAGATTTGAGGGCCTGGGGATTATATCGAAAGATTGTGGCGGACTTGGATTTCAGGATGGAGCGGGACATCATCCAGTGGGGCTACCACGAGGCCAAGGAAAGGTGGAAGGGCCTTCTGCGGCCATAGCCCCACTAACATCTTGGTGAGTACGAGCTCCATCCAGGAAGGTCGGTGTGGCACGTGAGTTGTGAACGCACGCACCTTATACTGTGCCTTTCTTGGTGGTGCGTTAATGTTTTTTTTCAGTGTCACACCATAAAGTTCACAAGGATCGGAAACCCTTTGCAATGGGATTTTAAGCCTGGGGGTGATTTTGAAAATAACCACTGACACTCAATGGTTTTTGATTAATATTTGCTTATTTATTGAATGTCTGGTGTGGTTTATGTATTTTATATTTAAATTTTAAACTCTGATATGGGCTGAATTTTAAAATGTCTTGTTTGAAATCCTCTTAAGGAGATTATAATTGTAATATTTTATTGATTGAAATAAAAATTGTAATTGAATTTGAAATAGCCGGAATGATGAGTGAAGGTTGGCCGAGTTGATGAAGCGACGGGTATCCAACTCTGACTGGTACGAAAAAAAAAAAAAAAAAAAAAAAAATCTGTTCTTATCAGTTTAATATCTGATACGTCCCCCATGGAGGGGACCACATATTAAACGGATTTTTGGAACAGGGAGCCGGAAGTGGGGCTTGCCCCGTCCGCTCCACGCATCGACCCGGTATTGCAGTGCTTCCGGGAATGGTGCACCTCTACTGCCCCCTGTTGTCGAAAGGCAGAACTGACTGACTGACTGACTGACTGACTGACTGAGTGAGTGAGTGAGTGAGTGAGTGAGTGACTAATAGACTGAGTGCTGTGAGGGGGGGGGCCCTGTCTGTGCGTGGCCCCCGTTTCCCGCCGTTTTTTTTTTTTTTTTTTAAAGGAAGGTGACACACTGTTTGTGCGGTGGACAGCTGCGCTGAGGTAAGGCATGATGTCATCTTTGCCTTTTGAATTTCCCCTCATGTTTGTTAAAATGATTGCTGTCTTTTGAGAGGACAGGAGGACAGGGAGGAGTCGGGGCCCCGAGGACGGCGGCTGCGACGCCCCTGGGCATTCTACTCCGAGCGGGGGCGTCACGCAGGCCCGGCTAACGGCGACGGGCTTGGCGGCGGCCCCATATCGACTCGGGTCTCTCTTCATCCCGTATAAATCTTTCGCCTTTTACTAAAGATTTCCGTGGAGAGGGATAGCGATGAGTTCATGGTATTTTTGGAGGCTCTGCCCAAGCAGAGCTGCACTGCTGCTGTCAAAGGAAGACTGGGCCCGGCTTAGCGGCTGGCGTTAGGTGCCCGGTGGCGCGGCTGTGGTCTCCCTGGATCACGCGTGGACTCGCTGGGCGACACCTGCCAGAGGGGCTGGTGAGGGCTGAGCCGCGCCAGCTCCGTCGGCATCCCGCATGCCGGCGCCCGGCGGGGCGCAATTTGTGGGTATCGCTTCTCGGCCTTTTGGCTAAGATCAAGTGTAGTATCTGTTCTTATCAGTTTAATATCTGATACGTCCCCCATGGAGGGGACCACATATTAAACGGATTTTTGGAACAGGGAGCCGGAAGTGGGGCTTGCCCCGTCCGCTCCACGCATCGACCCGGTATTGCAGTGCTTCCGGGAATGGTGCACCTCTACTGCCCCCTGTTGTCGAAAGGCAGAACTGACTGACTGACTGACTGAGTGAGTGAGTGAGTGAGTGAGTGAGTGAGTGAGTGACTAATAGACTGAGTGCTGTGAGGGGGGGGGCCCTGTCTGTGCGTGGCCCCCGTTTCCCGCCGTTTTTCTTTTTTTTTTTTTTTTTTTTTTTTTTAAAGGAAGGTGACACACTGTTTGTGCGGTGGACAGCTGCGCTGAGGTAAGGCATGATGTCATCTTTGCCTTTTGAATTTCCCCTCATGTTTGTTAAAATGATTGCTGTCTTTTGAGAGGACAGGAGGACAGGGAGGAGTCGGGGCCCCGAGGACGGCGGCTGCGACGCCCCTGGGCATTCTACTCCGAGCGGGGGCGTCACGCAGGCCCGGCTAACGGCGACGGGCTTGGCGGCGGCCCCATATCGACTCGGGTCTCTCTTCATCCCGTATAAATCTTTCGCCTTTTACTAAAGATTTCCGTGGAGAGGGATAGCGATGAGTTCATGGTATTTTTGGAGGCTCTGCCCAAGCAGAGCTGCACTGCTGCTGTCAAAGGAAGACTGGGCCCGGCTTAGCGGCTGGCGTTAGGTGCCCGGTGGCGCGGCTGTGGTCTCCCTGGATCACGCGTGGACTCGCCGGGCGACACCTGCCAGAGGGGCTGGTGAGGGCTGAGCCGCGCCAGCTCCGTCGGCATCCCGCATGCCGGCGCCCGGCGGGGCGCAATTTGTGGGTATCGCTTCTCGGCCTTTTGGCTAAGATCAAGTGTAGTATCTGTTCTTATCAGTTTAATATCTGATACGTCCCCCATGGAGGGGACCACATATTAAACGGATTTTTGGAACAGGGAGCCGGAAGTGGGGCTTGCCCCGTCCGCTCCACGCATCGACCCGGTATTGCAGTGCTTCCGGGAATGGTGCACCTCTACTGCCCCCTGTTGTCGAAAGGCAGAACTGACTGACTGACTGACTGACTGACTGAGTGAGTGAGTGAGTGAGTGAGTGAGTGAGTGACTAATAGACTGAGTGCTGTGAGGGGGGGGGCCCTGTCTGTGCGTGGCCCCCGTTTCCCGCCGTTTTTCTTTTTTTTTTTTTTTTTTTTTTTTTTTTTTAAAGGAAGGTGACACACTGTTTGTGCGGTGGACAGCTGCGCTGAGGTAAGGCATGATGTCATCTTTGCCTTTTGAATTTCCCCTCATGTTTGTTAAAATGATTGCTGTCTTTTGAGAGGACAGGAGGACAGGGAGGAGTCGGGGCCCCGAGGACGGCGGCTGCGACGCCCCTGGGCATTCTACTCCGAGCGGGGGCGTCACGCAGGCCCGGCTAACGGCGACGGGCTTGGCGGCGGCCCCATATCGACTCGGGTCTCTCTTCATCCCGTATAAATCTTTCGCCTTTTACTAAAGATTTCCGTGGAGAGGGATAGCGATGAGTTCATGGTATTTTTGGAGGCTCTGCCCAAGCAGAGCTGCACTGCTGCTGTCAAAGGAAGACTGGGCCCGGCTTAGCGGCTGGCGTTAGGTGCCCGGTGGCGCGGCTGTGGTCTCCCTGGATCACGCGTGGACTCGCTGGGCGACACCTGCCAGAGGGGCTGGTGAGGGCTGAGCCGCGCCAGCTCCGTCGGCATCCCGCATGCCGGCGCCCGGCGGGGCGCAATTTGTGGGTATCGCTTCTCGGCCTTTTGGCTAAGATCAAGTGTAGTATCTGTTCTTATCAGTTTAATATCTGATACGTCCCCCATGGAGGGGACCACATATTAAACGGATTTTTGGAACAGGGAGCCGGAAGTGGGGCTTGCCCCGTCCGCTCCACGCATCGACCCGGTATTGCAGTGCTTCCGGGAATGGTGCACCTCTACTGCCCCCTGTTGTCGAAAGGCAGAACTGACTGACTGACTGACTGACTGAGTGAGTGAGTGAGTGAGTGGCTAATAGACTGAGTGCTGTGAGGGGGGGGGCCCTGTCTGTGCGTGGCCCCCGTTTCCCGCCGTTTTTCTTTTTTTTTTTTTTTTTTTTTTTTTTTTTTTTTTAAAGGAAGGTGACACACTGTTTGTGCGGTGGACAGCTGCGCTGAGGTAAGGCATGATGTCATCTTTGCCTTTTGAATTTCCCCTCATGTTTGTTAAAATGATTGCTGTCTTTTGAGAGGACAGGAGGACAGGGAGGAGTCGGGGCCCCGAGGACGGCGGCTGCGACGCCCCTGGGCATTCTACTCCGAGCGGGGGCGTCACGCAGGCCCGGCTAACGGCGACGGGCTTGGCGGCGGCCCCATATCGACTCGGGTCTCTCTTCATCCCGTATAAATCTTTCGCCTTTTACTAAAGATTTCCGTGGAGAGGGATAGCGATGAGTTCATGGTATTTTTGGAGGCTCTGCCCAAGCAGAGCTGCACTGCTGCTGTCAAAGGAAGACTGGGCCCGGCTTAGCGGCTGGCGTTAGGTGCCCGGTGGCGCGGCTGTGGTCTCCCTGGATCACGCGTGGACTCGCCGGGCGACACCTGCCAGAGGGGCTGGTGAGGGCTGAGCCGCGCCAGCTCCGTCGGCATCCCGCATGCCGGCGCCCGGCGGGGCGCAATTTGTGGGTATCGCTTCTCGGCCTTTTGGCTAAGATCAAGTGTAGTATCTGTTCTTATCAGTTTAATATCTGATACGTCCCCCATGGAGGGGACCACATATTAAACGGATTTTTGGAACAGGGAGCCGGAAGTGGGGCTTGCCCCGTCCGCTCCACGCATCGACCCGGTATTGCAGTGCTTCCGGGAATGGTGCACCTCTACTGCCCCCTGTTGTCGAAAGGCAGAACTGACTGACTGACTGACTGACTGACTGAGTGAGTGAGTGAGTGAGTGAGTGAGTGAGTGAGTGACTAATAGACTGAGTGCTGTGAGGGGGGGGGCCCTGTCTGTGCGTGGCCCCCGTTTCCCGCCGTTTTTCTTTTTTTTTTTTTTTTTTTTTTTTTTTTTTTAAAGGAAGGTGACACACTGTTTGTGCGGTGGACAGCTGCGCTGAGGTAAGGCATGATGTCATCTTTGCCTTTTGAATTTCCCCTCATGTTTGTTAAAATGATTGCTGTCTTTTGAGAGGACAGGAGGACAGGGAGGAGTCGGGGCCCCGAGGACGGCGGCTGCGACGCCCCTGGGCATTCTACTCCGAGCGGGGGCGTCACGCAGGCCCGGCTAACGGCGACGGGCTTGGCGGCGGCCCCATATCGACTCGGGTCTCTCTTCATCCCGTATAAATCTTTCGCCTTTTACTAAAGATTTCCGTGGAGAGGGATAGCGATGAGTTCATGGTATTTTTGGAGGCTCTGCCCAAGCAGAGCTGCACTGCTGCTGTCAAAGGAAGACTGGGCCCGGCTTAGCGGCTGGCGTTAGGTGCCCGGTGGCGCGGCTGTGGTCTCCCTGGATCACGCGTGGACTCGCCGGGCGACACCTGCCAGAGGGGCTGGTGAGGGCTGAGCCGCGCCAGCTCCGTCGGCATCCCGCATGCCGGCGCCCGGCGGGGCGCAATTTGTGGGTATCGCTTCTCGGCCTTTTGGCTAAGATCAAGTGTAGTATCTGTTCTTATCAGTTTAATATCTGATACGTCCCCCATGGAGGGGACCACATATTAAACGGATTTTTGGAACAGGGAGCCGGAAGTGGGGCTTGCCCCGTCCGCTCCACGCATCGACCCGGTATTGCAGTGCTTCCGGGAATGGTGCACCTCTACTGCCCCCTGTTGTCGAAAGGCAGAACTGACTGACTGACTGACTGACTGACTGACTGAGTGAGTGAGTGAGTGAGTGAGTGAGTGAGTGAGTGAGTGACTAATAGACTGAGTGCTGTGAGGGGGGGGGCCCTGTCTGTGCGTGGCCCCCGTTTCCCGCCGTTTTTCTTTTTTTTTTTTTTTTTTTTTTTTTTTTTTTAAAGGAAGGTGACACACTGTTTGTGCGGTGGACAGCTGCGCTGAGGTAAGGCATGATGTCATCTTTGCCTTTTGAATTTCCCCTCATGTTTGTTAAAATGATTGCTGTCTTTTGAGAGGACAGGAGGACAGGGAGGAGTCGGGGCCCCGAGGACGGCGGCTGCGACGCCCCTGGGCATTCTACTCCGAGCGGGGGCGTCACGCAGGCCCGGCTAACGGCGACGGGCTTGGCGGCGGCCCCATATCGACTCGGGTCTCTCTTCATCCCGTATAAATCTTTCGCCTTTTACTAAAGATTTCCGTGGAGAGGGATAGCGATGAGTTCATGGTATTTTTGGAGGCTCTGCCCAAGCAGAGCTGCACTGCTGCTGTCAAAGGAAGACTGGGCCCGGCTTAGCGGCTGGCGTTAGGTGCCCGGTGGCGCGGCTGTGGTCTCCCTGGATCACGCGTGGACTCGCTGGGCGACACCTGCCAGAGGGGCTGGTGAGGGCTGAGCCGCGCCAGCTCCGTCGGCATCCCGCATGCCGGCGCCCGGCGGGGCGCAATTTGTGGGTATCGCTTCTCGGCCTTTTGGCTAAGATCAAGTGTAGTATCTGTTCTTATCAGTTTAATATCTGATACGTCCCCCATGGAGGGGACCACATATTAAACGGATTTTTGGAACAGGGAGCCGGAAGTGGGGCTTGCCCCGTCCGCTCCACGCATCGACCCGGTATTGCAGTGCTTCCGGGAATGGTGCACCTCTACTGCCCCCTGTTGTCGAAAGGCAGAACTGACTGACTGACTGACTGACTGAGTGAGTGAGTGAGTGAGTGGCTAATAGACTGAGTGCTGTGAGGGGGGGGGCCCTGTCTGTGCGTGGCCCCCGTTTCCCGCCGTTTTTCTTTTTTTTTTTTTTTTTTTTTTTTTTTTTTTTTAAAGGAAGGTGACACACTGTTTGTGCGGTGGACAGCTGCGCTGAGGTAAGGCATGATGTCATCTTTGCCTTTTGAATTTCCCCTCATGTTTGTTAAAATGATTGCTGTCTTTTGAGAGGACAGGAGGACAGGGAGGAGTCGGGGCCCCGAGGACGGCGGCTGCGACGCCCCTGGGCATTCTACTCCGAGCGGGGGCGTCACGCAGGCCCGGCTAACGGCGACGGGCTTGGCGGCGGCCCCATATCGACTCGGGTCTCTCTTCATCCCGTATAAATCTTTCGCCTTTTACTAAAGATTTCCGTGGAGAGGGATAGCGATGAGTTCATGGTATTTTTGGAGGCTCTGCCCAAGCAGAGCTGCACTGCTGCTGTCAAAGGAAGACTGGGCCCGGCTTAGCGGCTGGCGTTAGGTGCCCGGTGGCGCGGCTGTGGTCTCCCTGGATCACGCGTGGACTCGCCGGGCGACACCTGCCAGAGGGGCTGGTGAGGGCTGAGCCGCGCCAGCTCCGTCGGCATCCCGCATGCCGGCGCCCGGCGGGGCGCAATTTGTGGGTATCGCTTCTCGGCCTTTTGGCTAAGATCAAGTGTAGTATCTGTTCTTATCAGTTTAATATCTGATACGTCCCCCATGGAGGGGACCACATATTAAACGGATTTTTGGAACAGGGAGCCGGAAGTGGGGCTTGCCCCGTCCGCTCCACGCATCGACCCGGTATTGCAGTGCTTCCGGGAATGGTGCACCTCTACTGCCCCCTGTTGTCGAAAGGCAGAACTGACTGACTGACTGACTGACTGACTGACTGAGTGAGTGAGTGAGTGAGTGAGTGAGTGAGTGAGTGAGTGAGTGACTAATAGACTGAGTGCTGTGAGGGGGGGGGCCCTGTCTGTGCGTGGCCCCCGTTTCCCGCCGTTTTTCTTTTTTTTTTTTTTTTTTTTTTTTTTTTTTAAAGGAAGGTGACACACTGTTTGTGCGGTGGACAGCTGCGCTGAGGTAAGGCATGATGTCATCTTTGCCTTTTGAATTTCCCCTCATGTTTGTTAAAATGATTGCTGTCTTTTGAGAGGACAGGAGGACAGGGAGGAGTCGGGGCCCCGAGGACGGCGGCTGCGACGCCCCTGGGCATTCTACTCCGAGCGGGGGCGTCACGCAGGCCCGGCTAACGGCGACGGGCTTGGCGGCGGCCCCATATCGACTCGGGTCTCTCTTCATCCCGTATAAATCTTTCGCCTTTTACTAAAGATTTCCGTGGAGAGGGATAGCGATGAGTTCATGGTATTTTTGGAGGCTCTGCCCAAGCAGAGCTGCACTGCTGCTGTCAAAGGAAGACTGGGCCCGGCTTAGCGGCTGGCGTTAGGTGCCCGGTGGCGCGGCTGTGGTCTCCCTGGATCACGCGTGGACTCGCTGGGCGACACCTGCCAGAGGGGCTGGTGAGGGCTGAGCCGCGCCAGCTCCGTCGGCATCCCGCATGCCGGCGCCCGGCGGGGCGCAATTTGTGGGTATCGCTTCTCGGCCTTTTGGCTAAGATCAAGTGTAGTATCTGTTCTTATCAGTTTAATATCTGATACGTCCCCCATGGAGGGGACCACATATTAAACGGATTTTTGGAACAGGGAGCCGGAAGTGGGGCTTGCCCCGTCCGCTCCACGCATCGACCCGGTATTGCAGTGCTTCCGGGAATGGTGCACCTCTACTGCCCCCTGTTGTCGAAAGGCAGAACTGACTGACTGACTGACTGACTGAGTGAGTGAGTGAGTGAGTGGCTAATAGACTGAGTGCTGTGAGGGGGGGGGCCCTGTCTGTGCGTGGCCCCCGTTTCCCGCCGTTTTTCTTTTTTTTTTTTTTTTTTTTTTTTTTTTTTTTTTAAAGGAAGGTGACACACTGTTTGTGCGGTGGACAGCTGCGCTGAGGTAAGGCATGATGTCATCTTTGCCTTTTGAATTTCCCCTCATGTTTGTTAAAATGATTGCTGTCTTTTGAGAGGACAGGAGGACAGGGAGGAGTCGGGGCCCCGAGGACGGCGGCTGCGACGCCCCTGGGCATTCTACTCCGAGCGGGGGCGTCACGCAGGCCCGGCTAACGGCGACGGGCTTGGCGGCGGCCCCATATCGACTCGGGTCTCTCTTCATCCCGTATAAATCTTTCGCCTTTTACTAAAGATTTCCGTGGAGAGGGATAGCGATGAGTTCATGGTATTTTTGGAGGCTCTGCCCAAGCAGAGCTGCACTGCTGCTGTCAAAGGAAGACTGGGCCCGGCTTAGCGGCTGGCGTTAGGTGCCCGGTGGCGCGGCTGTGGTCTCCCTGGATCACGCGTGGACTCGCCGGGCGACACCTGCCAGAGGGGCTGGTGAGGGCTGAGCCGCGCCAGCTCCGTCGGCATCCCGCATGCCGGCGCCCGGCGGGGCGCAATTTGTGGGTATCGCTTCTCGGCCTTTTGGCTAAGATCAAGTGTAGTATCTGTTCTTATCAGTTTAATATCTGATACGTCCCCCATGGAGGGGACCACATATTAAACGGATTTTTGGAACAGGGAGCCGGAAGTGGGGCTTGCCCCGTCCGCTCCACGCATCGACCCGGTATTGCAGTGCTTCCGGGAATGGTGCACCTCTACTGCCCCCTGTTGTCGAAAGGCAGAACTGACTGACTGACTGACTGACTGAGTGAGTGAGTGAGTGAGTGGCTAATAGACTGAGTGCTGTGAGGGGGGGGGCCCTGTCTGTGCGTGGCCCCCGTTTCCCGCCGTTTTTCTTTTTTTTTTTTTTTTTTTTTTTTTTTTTTTTTTAAAGGAAGGTGACACACTGTTTGTGCGGTGGACAGCTGCGCTGAGGTAAGGCATGATGTCATCTTTGCCTTTTGAATTTCCCCTCATGTTTGTTAAAATGATTGCTGTCTTTTGAGAGGACAGGAGGACAGGGAGGAGTCGGGGCCCCGAGGACGGCGGCTGCGACGCCCCTGGGCATTCTACTCCGAGCGGGGGCGTCACGCAGGCCCGGCTAACGGCGACGGGCTTGGCGGCGGCCCCATATCGACTCGGGTCTCTCTTCATCCCGTATAAATCTTTCGCCTTTTACTAAAGATTTCCGTGGAGAGGGATAGCGATGAGTTCATGGTATTTTTGGAGGCTCTGCCCAAGCAGAGCTGCACTGCTGCTGTCAAAGGAAGACTGGGCCCGGCTTAGCGGCTGGCGTTAGGTGCCCGGTGGCGCGGCTGTGGTCTCCCTGGATCACGCGTGGACTCGCCGGGCGACACCTGCCAGAGGGGCTGGTGAGGGCTGAGCCGCGCCAGCTCCGTCGGCATCCCGCATGCCGGCGCCCGGCGGGGCGCAATTTGTGGGTATCGCTTCTCGGCCTTTTGGCTAAGATCAAGTGTAGTATCTGTTCTTATCAGTTTAATATCTGATACGTCCCCCATGGAGGGGACCACATATTAAACGGATTTTTGGAACAGGGAGCCGGAAGTGGGGCTTGCCCCGTCCGCTCCACGCATCGACCCGGTATTGCAGTGCTTCCGGGAATGGTGCACCTCTACTGCCCCCTGTTGTCGAAAGGCAGAACTGACTGACTGACTGACTGACTGACTGAGTGAGTGAGTGAGTGAGTGAGTGAGTGAGTGAGTGAGTGAGTGAGTGAGTGACTAATAGACTGAGTGCTGTGAGGGGGGGGGCCCTGTCTGTGCGTGGCCCCCGTTTCCCGCCGTTTTTCTTTTTTTTTTTTTTTTTTTTTTTTTTTTTTAAAGGAAGGTGACACACTGTTTGTGCGGTGGACAGCTGCGCTGAGGTAAGGCATGATGTCATCTTTGCCTTTTGAATTTCCCCTCATGTTTGTTAAAATGATTGCTGTCTTTTGAGAGGACAGGAGGACAGGGAGGAGTCGGGGCCCCGAGGACGGCGGCTGCGACGCCCCTGGGCATTCTACTCCGAGCGGGGGCGTCACGCAGGCCCGGCTAACGGCGACGGGCTTGGCGGCGGCCCCATATCGACTCGGGTCTCTCTTCATCCCGTATAAATCTTTCGCCTTTTACTAAAGATTTCCGTGGAGAGGGATAGCGATGAGTTCATGGTATTTTTGGAGGCTCTGCCCAAGCAGAGCTGCACTGCTGCTGTCAAAGGAAGACTGGGCCCGGCTTAGCGGCTGGCGTTAGGTGCCCGGTGGCGCGGCTGTGGTCTCCCTGGATCACGCGTGGACTCGCCGGGCGACACCTGCCAGAGGGGCTGGTGAGGGCTGAGCCGCGCCAGCTCCGTCGGCATCCCGCATGCCGGCGCCCGGCGGGGCGCAATTTGTGGGTATCGCTTCTCGGCCTTTTGGCTAAGATCAAGTGTAGTATCTGTTCTTATCAGTTTAATATCTGATACGTCCCCCATGGAGGGGACCACATATTAAACGGATTTTTGGAACAGGGAGCCGGAAGTGGGGCTTGCCCCGTCCGCTCCACGCATCGACCCGGTATTGCAGTGCTTCCGGGAATGGTGCACCTCTACTGCCCCCTGTTGTCGAAAGGCAGAACTGACTGACTGACTGACTGACTGACTGAGTGAGTGAGTGAGTGAGTGAGTGAGTGAGTGAGTGAGTGAGTGACTAATAGACTGAGTGCTGTGAGGGGGGGGGCCCTGTCTGTGCGTGGCCCCCGTTTCCCGCCGTTTTTCTTTTTTTTTTTTTTTTTTTTTTTTTTTTTTTAAAGGAAGGTGACACACTGTTTGTGCGGTGGACAGCTGCGCTGAGGTAAGGCATGATGTCATCTTTGCCTTTTGAATTTCCCCTCATGTTTGTTAAAATGATTGCTGTCTTTTGAGAGGACAGGAGGACAGGGAGGAGTCGGGGCCCCGAGGACGGCGGCTGCGACGCCCCTGGGCATTCTACTCCGAGCGGGGGCGTCACGCAGGCCCGGCTAACGGCGACGGGCTTGGCGGCGGCCCCATATCGACTCGGGTCTCTCTTCATCCCGTATAAATCTTTCGCCTTTTACTAAAGATTTCCGTGGAGAGGGATAGCGATGAGTTCATGGTATTTTTGGAGGCTCTGCCCAAGCAGAGCTGCACTGCTGCTGTCAAAGGAAGACTGGGCCCGGCTTAGCGGCTGGCGTTAGGTGCCCGGTGGCGCGGCTGTGGTCTCCCTGGATCACGCGTGGACTCGCTGGGCGACACCTGCCAGAGGGGCTGGTGAGGGCTGAGCCGCGCCAGCTCCGTCGGCATCCCGCATGCCGGCGCCCGGCGGGGCGCAATTTGTGGGTATCGCTTCTCGGCCTTTTGGCTAAGATCAAGTGTAGTATCTGTTCTTATCAGTTTAATATCTGATACGTCCCCCATGGAGGGGACCACATATTAAACGGATTTTTGGAACAGGGAGCCGGAAGTGGGGCTTGCCCCGTCCGCTCCACGCATCGACCCGGTATTGCAGTGCTTCCGGGAATGGTGCACCTCTACTGCCCCCTGTTGTCGAAAGGCAGAACTGACTGACTGACTGACTGACTGAGTGAGTGAGTGAGTGAGTGGCTAATAGACTGAGTGCTGTGAGGGGGGGGGCCCTGTCTGTGCGTGGCCCCCGTTTCCCGCCGTTTTTCTTTTTTTTTTTTTTTTTTTTTTTTTTTTTTTTTTAAAGGAAGGTGACACACTGTTTGTGCGGTGGACAGCTGCGCTGAGGTAAGGCATGATGTCATCTTTGCCTTTTGAATTTCCCCTCATGTTTGTTAAAATGATTGCTGTCTTTTGAGAGGACAGGAGGACAGGGAGGAGTCGGGGCCCCGAGGACGGCGGCTGCGACGCCCCTGGGCATTCTACTCCGAGCGGGGGCGTCACGCAGGCCCGGCTAACGGCGACGGGCTTGGCGGCGGCCCCATATCGACTCGGGTCTCTCTTCATCCCGTATAAATCTTTCGCCTTTTACTAAAGATTTCCGTGGAGAGGGATAGCGATGAGTTCATGGTATTTTTGGAGGCTCTGCCCAAGCAGAGCTGCACTGCTGCTGTCAAAGGAAGACTGGGCCCGGCTTAGCGGCTGGCGTTAGGTGCCCGGTGGCGCGGCTGTGGTCTCCCTGGATCACGCGTGGACTCGCCGGGCGACACCTGCCAGAGGGGCTGGTGAGGGCTGAGCCGCGCCAGCTCCGTCGGCATCCCGCATGCCGGCGCCCGGCGGGGCGCAATTTGTGGGTATCGCTTCTCGGCCTTTTGGCTAAGATCAAGTGTAGTATCTGTTCTTATCAGTTTAATATCTGATACGTCCCCCATGGAGGGGACCACATATTAAACGGATTTTTGGAACAGGGAGCCGGAAGTGGGGCTTGCCCCGTCCGCTCCACGCATCGACCCGGTATTGCAGTGCTTCCGGGAATGGTGCACCTCTACTGCCCCCTGTTGTCGAAAGGCAGAACTGACTGACTGACTGACTGACTGACTGAGTGAGTGAGTGAGTGAGTGAGTGAGTGAGTGAGTGAGTGAGTGACTAATAGACTGAGTGCTGTGAGGGGGGGGGCCCTGTCTGTGCGTGGCCCCCGTTTCCCGCCGTTTTTCTTTTTTTTTTTTTTTTTTTTTTTTTTTTTTTAAAGGAAGGTGACACACTGTTTGTGCGGTGGACAGCTGCGCTGAGGTAAGGCATGATGTCATCTTTGCCTTTTGAATTTCCCCTCATGTTTGTTAAAATGATTGCTGTCTTTTGAGAGGACAGGAGGACAGGGAGGAGTCGGGGCCCCGAGGACGGCGGCTGCGACGCCCCTGGGCATTCTACTCCGAGCGGGGGCGTCACGCAGGCCCGGCTAACGGCGACGGGCTTGGCGGCGGCCCCATATCGACTCGGGTCTCTCTTCATCCCGTATAAATCTTTCGCCTTTTACTAAAGATTTCCGTGGAGAGGGATAGCGATGAGTTCATGGTATTTTTGGAGGCTCTGCCCAAGCAGAGCTGCACTGCTGCTGTCAAAGGAAGACTGGGCCCGGCTTAGCGGCTGGCGTTAGGTGCCCGGTGGCGCGGCTGTGGTCTCCCTGGATCACGCGTGGACTCGCCGGGCGACACCTGCCAGAGGGGCTGGTGAGGGCTGAGCCGCGCCAGCTCCGTCGGCATCCCGCATGCCGGCGCCCGGCGGGGCGCAATTTGTGGGTATCGCTTCTCGGCCTTTTGGCTAAGATCAAGTGTAGTATCTGTTCTTATCAGTTTAATATCTGATACGTCCCCCATGGAGGGGACCACATATTAAACGGATTTTTGGAACAGGGAGCCGGAAGTGGGGCTTGCCCCGTCCGCTCCACGCATCGACCCGGTATTGCAGTGCTTCCGGGAATGGTGCACCTCTACTGCCCCCTGTTGTCGAAAGGCAGAACTGACTGACTGACTGACTGACTGACTGACTGAGTGAGTGAGTGAGTGAGTGAGTGAGTGAGTGAGTGAGTGACTAATAGACTGAGTGCTGTGAGGGGGGGGGCCCTGTCTGTGCGTGGCCCCCGTTTCCCGCCGTTTTTCTTTTTTTTTTTTTTTTTTTTTTTTTTTTTTAAAGGAAGGTGACACACTGTTTGTGCGGTGGACAGCTGCGCTGAGGTAAGGCATGATGTCATCTTTGCCTTTTGAATTTCCCCTCATGTTTGTTAAAATGATTGCTGTCTTTTGAGAGGACAGGAGGACAGGGAGGAGTCGGGGCCCCGAGGACGGCGGCTGCGACGCCCCTGGGCATTCTACTCCGAGCGGGGGCGTCACGCAGGCCCGGCTAACGGCGACGGGCTTGGCGGCGGCCCCATATCGACTCGGGTCTCTCTTCATCCCGTATAAATCTTTCGCCTTTTACTAAAGATTTCCGTGGAGAGGGATAGCGATGAGTTCATGGTATTTTTGGAGGCTCTGCCCAAGCAGAGCTGCACTGCTGCTGTCAAAGGAAGACTGGGCCCGGCTTAGCGGCTGGCGTTAGGTGCCCGGTGGCGCGGCTGTGGTCTCCCTGGATCACGCGTGGACTCGCTGGGCGACACCTGCCAGAGGGGCTGGTGAGGGCTGAGCCGCGCCAGCTCCGTCGGCATCCCGCATGCCGGCGCCCGGCGGGGCGCAATTTGTGGGTATCGCTTCTCGGCCTTTTGGCTAAGATCAAGTGTAGTATCTGTTCTTATCAGTTTAATATCTGATACGTCCCCCATGGAGGGGACCACATATTAAACGGATTTTTGGAACAGGGAGCCGGAAGTGGGGCTTGCCCCGTCCGCTCCACGCATCGACCCGGTATTGCAGTGCTTCCGGGAATGGTGCACCTCTACTGCCCCCTGTTGTCGAAAGGCAGAACTGACTGACTGACTGACTGACTGAGTGAGTGAGTGAGTGAGTGGCTAATAGACTGAGTGCTGTGAGGGGGGGGGCCCTGTCTGTGCGTGGCCCCCGTTTCCCGCCGTTTTTCTTTTTTTTTTTTTTTTTTTTTTTTTTTTTTTTTTAAAGGAAGGTGACACACTGTTTGTGCGGTGGACAGCTGCGCTGAGGTAAGGCATGATGTCATCTTTGCCTTTTGAATTTCCCCTCATGTTTGTTAAAATGATTGCTGTCTTTTGAGAGGACAGGAGGACAGGGAGGAGTCGGGGCCCCGAGGACGGCGGCTGCGACGCCCCTGGGCATTCTACTCCGAGCGGGGGCGTCACGCAGGCCCGGCTAACGGCGACGGGCTTGGCGGCGGCCCCATATCGACTCGGGTCTCTCTTCATCCCGTATAAATCTTTCGCCTTTTACTAAAGATTTCCGTGGAGAGGGATAGCGATGAGTTCATGGTATTTTTGGAGGCTCTGCCCAAGCAGAGCTGCACTGCTGCTGTCAAAGGAAGACTGGGCCCGGCTTAGCGGCTGGCGTTAGGTGCCCGGTGGCGCGGCTGTGGTCTCCCTGGATCACGCGTGGACTCGCCGGGCGACACCTGCCAGAGGGGCTGGTGAGGGCTGAGCCGCGCCAGCTCCGTCGGCATCCCGCATGCCGGCGCCCGGCGGGGCGCAATTTGTGGGTATCGCTTCTCGGCCTTTTGGCTAAGATCAAGTGTAGTATCTGTTCTTATCAGTTTAATATCTGATACGTCCCCCATGGAGGGGACCACATATTAAACGGATTTTTGGAACAGGGAGCCGGAAGTGGGGCTTGCCCCGTCCGCTCCACGCATCGACCCGGTATTGCAGTGCTTCCGGGAATGGTGCACCTCTACTGCCCCCTGTTGTCGAAAGGCAGAACTGACTGACTGACTGACTGACTGACTGAGTGAGTGAGTGAGTGAGTGAGTGAGTGAGTGAGTGACTAATAGACTGAGTGCTGTGAGGGGGGGGGCCCTGTCTGTGCGTGGCCCCCGTTTCCCGCCGTTTTTCTTTTTTTTTTTTTTTTTTTTTTTTTTTTTTAAAGGAAGGTGACACACTGTTTGTGCGGTGGACAGCTGCGCTGAGGTAAGGCATGATGTCATCTTTGCCTTTTGAATTTCCCCTCATGTTTGTTAAAATGATTGCTGTCTTTTGAGAGGACAGGAGGACAGGGAGGAGTCGGGGCCCCGAGGACGGCGGCTGCGACGCCCCTGGGCATTCTACTCCGAGCGGGGGCGTCACGCAGGCCCGGCTAACGGCGACGGGCTTGGCGGCGGCCCCATATCGACTCGGGTCTCTCTTCATCCCGTATAAATCTTTCGCCTTTTACTAAAGATTTCCGTGGAGAGGGATAGCGATGAGTTCATGGTATTTTTGGAGGCTCTGCCCAAGCAGAGCTGCACTGCTGCTGTCAAAGGAAGACTGGGCCCGGCTTAGCGGCTGGCGTTAGGTGCCCGGTGGCGCGGCTGTGGTCTCCCTGGATCACGCGTGGACTCGCTGGGCGACACCTGCCAGAGGGGCTGGTGAGGGCTGAGCCGCGCCAGCTCCGTCGGCATCCCGCATGCCGGCGCCCGGCGGGGCGCAATTTGTGGGTATCGCTTCTCGGCCTTTTGGCTAAGATCAAGTGTAGTATCTGTTCTTATCAGTTTAATATCTGATACGTCCCCCATGGAGGGGACCACATATTAAACGGATTTTTGGAACAGGGAGCCGGAAGTGGGGCTTGCCCCGTCCGCTCCACGCATCGACCCGGTATTGCAGTGCTTCCGGGAATGGTGCACCTCTACTGCCCCCTGTTGTCGAAAGGCAGAACTGACTGACTGACTGACTGACTGAGTGAGTGAGTGAGTGAGTGGCTAATAGACTGAGTGCTGTGAGGGGGGGGGCCCTGTCTGTGCGTGGCCCCCGTTTCCCGCCGTTTTTCTTTTTTTTTTTTTTTTTTTTTTTTTTTTTTTTTTAAAGGAAGGTGACACACTGTTTGTGCGGTGGACAGCTGCGCTGAGGTAAGGCATGATGTCATCTTTGCCTTTTGAATTTCCCCTCATGTTTGTTAAAATGATTGCTGTCTTTTGAGAGGACAGGAGGACAGGGAGGAGTCGGGGCCCCGAGGACGGCGGCTGCGACGCCCCTGGGCATTCTACTCCGAGCGGGGGCGTCACGCAGGCCCGGCTAACGGCGACGGGCTTGGCGGCGGCCCCATATCGACTCGGGTCTCTCTTCATCCCGTATAAATCTTTCGCCTTTTACTAAAGATTTCCGTGGAGAGGGATAGCGATGAGTTCATGGTATTTTTGGAGGCTCTGCCCAAGCAGAGCTGCACTGCTGCTGTCAAAGGAAGACTGGGCCCGGCTTAGCGGCTGGCGTTAGGTGCCCGGTGGCGCGGCTGTGGTCTCCCTGGATCACGCGTGGACTCGCCGGGCGACACCTGCCAGAGGGGCTGGTGAGGGCTGAGCCGCGCCAGCTCCGTCGGCATCCCGCATGCCGGCGCCCGGCGGGGCGCAATTTGTGGGTATCGCTTCTCGGCCTTTTGGCTAAGATCAAGTGTAGTATCTGTTCTTATCAGTTTAATATCTGATACGTCCCCCATGGAGGGGACCACATATTAAACGGATTTTTGGAACAGGGAGCCGGAAGTGGGGCTTGCCCCGTCCGCTCCACGCATCGACCCGGTATTGCAGTGCTTCCGGGAATGGTGCACCTCTACTGCCCCCTGTTGTCGAAAGGCAGAACTGACTGACTGACTGACTGACTGACTGACTGAGTGAGTGAGTGAGTGAGTGAGTGAGTGAGTGAGTGAGTGACTAATAGACTGAGTGCTGTGAGGGGGGGGGCCCTGTCTGTGCGTGGCCCCCGTTTCCCGCCGTTTTTCTTTTTTTTTTTTTTTTTTTTTTTTTTTTTAAAGGAAGGTGACACACTGTTTGTGCGGTGGACAGCTGCGCTGAGGTAAGGCATGATGTCATCTTTGCCTTTTGAATTTCCCCTCATGTTTGTTAAAATGATTGCTGTCTTTTGAGAGGACAGGAGGACAGGGAGGAGTCGGGGCCCCGAGGACGGCGGCTGCGACGCCCCTGGGCATTCTACTCCGAGCGGGGGCGTCACGCAGGCCCGGCTAACGGCGACGGGCTTGGCGGCGGCCCCATATCGACTCGGGTCTCTCTTCATCCCGTATAAATCTTTCGCCTTTTACTAAAGATTTCCGTGGAGAGGGATAGCGATGAGTTCATGGTATTTTTGGAGGCTCTGCCCAAGCAGAGCTGCACTGCTGCTGTCAAAGGAAGACTGGGCCCGGCTTAGCGGCTGGCGTTAGGTGCCCGGTGGCGCGGCTGTGGTCTCCCTGGATCACGCGTGGACTCGCTGGGCGACACCTGCCAGAGGGGCTGGTGAGGGCTGAGCCGCGCCAGCTCCGTCGGCATCCCGCATGCCGGCGCCCGGCGGGGCGCAATTTGTGGGTATCGCTTCTCGGCCTTTTGGCTAAGATCAAGTGTAGTATCTGTTCTTATCAGTTTAATATCTGATACGTCCCCCATGGAGGGGACCACATATTAAACGGATTTTTGGAACAGGGAGCCGGAAGTGGGGCTTGCCCCGTCCGCTCCACGCATCGACCCGGTATTGCAGTGCTTCCGGGAATGGTGCACCTCTACTGCCCCCTGTTGTCGAAAGGCAGAACTGACTGACTGACTGACTGACTGACTGAGTGAGTGAGTGAGTGGCTAATAGACTGAGTGCTGTGAGGGGGGGGGCCCTGTCTGTGCGTGGCCCCCGTTTCCCGCCGTTTTTCTTTTTTTTTTTTTTTTTTTTTTTTTTTTTTTTTTAAAGGAAGGTGACACACTGTTTGTGCGGTGGACAGCTGCGCTGAGGTAAGGCATGATGTCATCTTTGCCTTTTGAATTTCCCCTCATGTTTGTTAAAATGATTGCTGTCTTTTGAGAGGACAGGAGGACAGGGAGGAGTCGGGGCCCCGAGGACGGCGGCTGCGACGCCCCTGGGCATTCTACTCCGAGCGGGGGCGTCACGCAGGCCCGGCTAACGGCGACGGGCTTGGCGGCGGCCCCATATCGACTCGGGTCTCTCTTCATCCCGTATAAATCTTTCGCCTTTTACTAAAGATTTCCGTGGAGAGGGATAGCGATGAGTTCATGGTATTTTTGGAGGCTCTGCCCAAGCAGAGCTGCACTGCTGCTGTCAAAGGAAGACTGGGCCCGGCTTAGCGGCTGGCGTTAGGTGCCCGGTGGCGCGGCTGTGGTCTCCCTGGATCACGCGTGGACTCGCCGGGCGACACCTGCCAGAGGGGCTGGTGAGGGCTGAGCCGCGCCAGCTCCGTCGGCATCCCGCATGCCGGCGCCCGGCGGGGCGCAATTTGTGGGTATCGCTTCTCGGCCTTTTGGCTAAGATCAAGTGTAGTATCTGTTCTTATCAGTTTAATATCTGATACGTCCCCCATGGAGGGGACCACATATTAAACGGATTTTTGGAACAGGGAGCCGGAAGTGGGGCTTGCCCCGTCCGCTCCACGCATCGACCCGGTATTGCAGTGCTTCCGGGAATGGTGCACCTCTACTGCCCCCTGTTGTCGAAAGGCAGAACTGACTGACTGACTGACTGACTGACTGACTGAGTGAGTGAGTGAGTGAGTGAGTGAGTGAGTGAGTGAGTGACTAATAGACTGAGTGCTGTGAGGGGGGGGGCCCTGTCTGTGCGTGGCCCCCGTTTCCCGCCGTTTTTCTTTTTTTTTTTTTTTTTTTTTTTTTTTTTTAAAGGAAGGTGACACACTGTTTGTGCGGTGGACAGCTGCGCTGAGGTAAGGCATGATGTCATCTTTGCCTTTTGAATTTCCCCTCATGTTTGTTAAAATGATTGCTGTCTTTTGAGAGGACAGGAGGACAGGGAGGAGTCGGGGCCCCGAGGACGGCGGCTGCGACGCCCCTGGGCATTCTACTCCGAGCGGGGGCGTCACGCAGGCCCGGCTAACGGCGACGGGCTTGGCGGCGGCCCCATATCGACTCGGGTCTCTCTTCATCCCGTATAAATCTTTCGCCTTTTACTAAAGATTTCCGTGGAGAGGGATAGCGATGAGTTCATGGTATTTTTGGAGGCTCTGCCCAAGCAGAGCTGCACTGCTGCTGTCAAAGGAAGACTGGGCCCGGCTTAGCGGCTGGCGTTAGGTGCCCGGTGGCGCGGCTGTGGTCTCCCTGGATCACGCGTGGACTCGCTGGGCGACACCTGCCAGAGGGGCTGGTGAGGGCTGAGCCGCGCCAGCTCCGTCGGCATCCCGCATGCCGGCGCCCGGCGGGGCGCAATTTGTGGGTATCGCTTCTCGGCCTTTTGGCTAAGATCAAGTGTAGTATCTGTTCTTATCAGTTTAATATCTGATACGTCCCCCATGGAGGGGACCACATATTAAACGGATTTTTGGAACAGGGAGCCGGAAGTGGGGCTTGCCCCGTCCGCTCCACGCATCGACCCGGTATTGCAGTGCTTCCGGGAATGGTGCACCTCTACTGCCCCCTGTTGTCGAAAGGCAGAACTGACTGACTGACTGACTGACTGAGTGAGTGAGTGAGTGAGTGGCTAATAGACTGAGTGCTGTGAGGGGGGGGGCCCTGTCTGTGCGTGGCCCCCGTTTCCCGCCGTTTTTCTTTTTTTTTTTTTTTTTTTTTTTTTTTTTTTTTTAAAGGAAGGTGACACACTGTTTGTGCGGTGGACAGCTGCGCTGAGGTAAGGCATGATGTCATCTTTGCCTTTTGAATTTCCCCTCATGTTTGTTAAAATGATTGCTGTCTTTTGAGAGGACAGGAGGACAGGGAGGAGTCGGGGCCCCGAGGACGGCGGCTGCGACGCCCCTGGGCATTCTACTCCGAGCGGGGGCGTCACGCAGGCCCGGCTAACGGCGACGGGCTTGGCGGCGGCCCCATATCGACTCGGGTCTCTCTTCATCCCGTATAAATCTTTCGCCTTTTACTAAAGATTTCCGTGGAGAGGGATAGCGATGAGTTCATGGTATTTTTGGAGGCTCTGCCCAAGCAGAGCTGCACTGCTGCTGTCAAAGGAAGACTGGGCCCGGCTTAGCGGCTGGCGTTAGGTGCCCGGTGGCGCGGCTGTGGTCTCCCTGGATCACGCGTGGACTCGCCGGGCGACACCTGCCAGAGGGGCTGGTGAGGGCTGAGCCGCGCCAGCTCCGTCGGCATCCCGCATGCCGGCGCCCGGCGGGGCGCAATTTGTGGGTATCGCTTCTCGGCCTTTTGGCTAAGATCAAGTGTAGTATCTGTTCTTATCAGTTTAATATCTGATACGTCCCCCATGGAGGGGACCACATATTAAACGGATTTTTGGAACAGGGAGCCGGAAGTGGGGCTTGCCCCGTCCGCTCCACGCATCGACCCGGTATTGCAGTGCTTCCGGGAATGGTGCACCTCTACTGCCCCCTGTTGTCGAAAGGCAGAACTGACTGACTGACTGACTGACTGACTGAGTGAGTGAGTGAGTGAGTGAGTGAGTGAGTGAGTGAGTGACTAATAGACTGAGTGCTGTGAGGGGGGGGGCCCTGTCTGTGCGTGGCCCCCGTTTCCCGCCGTTTTTCTTTTTTTTTTTTTTTTTTTTTTTTTTTTTTTTTTAAAGGAAGGTGACACACTGTTTGTGCGGTGGACAGCTGCGCTGAGGTAAGGCATGATGTCATCTTTGCCTTTTGAATTTCCCCTCATGTTTGTTAAAATGATTGCTGTCTTTTGAGAGGACAGGAGGACAGGGAGGAGTCGGGGCCCCGAGGACGGCGGCTGCGACGCCCCTGGGCATTCTACTCCGAGCGGGGGCGTCACGCAGGCCCGGCTAACGGCGACGGGCTTGGCGGCGGCCCCATATCGACTCGGGTCTCTCTTCATCCCGTATAAATCTTTCGCCTTTTACTAAAGATTTCCGTGGAGAGGGATAGCGATGAGTTCATGGTATTTTTGGAGGCTCTGCCCAAGCAGAGCTGCACTGCTGCTGTCAAAGGAAGACTGGGCCCGGCTTAGCGGCTGGCGTTAGGTGCCCGGTGGCGCGGCTGTGGTCTCCCTGGATCACGCGTGGACTCGCCGGGCGACACCTGCCAGAGGGGCTGGTGAGGGCTGAGCCGCGCCAGCTCCGTCGGCATCCCGCATGCCGGCGCCCGGCGGGGCGCAATTTGTGGGTATCGCTTCTCGGCCTTTTGGCTAAGATCAAGTGTAGTATCTGTTCTTATCAGTTTAATATCTGATACGTCCCCCATGGAGGGGACCACATATTAAACGGATTTTTGGAACAGGGAGCCGGAAGTGGGGCTTGCCCCGTCCGCTCCACGCATCGACCCGGTATTGCAGTGCTTCCGGGAATGGTGCACCTCTACTGCCCCCTGTTGTCGAAAGGCAGAACTGACTGACTGACTGACTGACTGACTGAGTGAGTGAGTGAGTGAGTGAGTGAGTGAGTGAGTGACTAATAGACTGAGTGCTGTGAGGGGGGGGGCCCTGTCTGTGCGTGGCCCCCGTTTCCCGCCGTTTTTCTTTTTTTTTTTTTTTTTTTTTTTTTTTTTTTAAAGGAAGGTGACACACTGTTTGTGCGGTGGACAGCTGCGCTGAGGTAAGGCATGATGTCATCTTTGCCTTTTGAATTTCCCCTCATGTTTGTTAAAATGATTGCTGTCTTTTGAGAGGACAGGAGGACAGGGAGGAGTCGGGGCCCCGAGGACGGCGGCTGCGACGCCCCTGGGCATTCTACTCCGAGCGGGGGCGTCACGCAGGCCCGGCTAACGGCGACGGGCTTGGCGGCGGCCCCATATCGACTCGGGTCTCTCTTCATCCCGTATAAATCTTTCGCCTTTTACTAAAGATTTCCGTGGAGAGGGATAGCGATGAGTTCATGGTATTTTTGGAGGCTCTGCCCAAGCAGAGCTGCACTGCTGCTGTCAAAGGAAGACTGGGCCCGGCTTAGCGGCTGGCGTTAGGTGCCCGGTGGCGCGGCTGTGGTCTCCCTGGATCACGCGTGGACTCGCCGGGCGACACCTGCCAGAGGGGCTGGTGAGGGCTGAGCCGCGCCAGCTCCGTCGGCATCCCGCATGCCGGCGCCCGGCGGGGCGCAATTTGTGGGTATCGCTTCTCGGCCTTTTGGCTAAGATCAAGTGTAGTATCTGTTCTTATCAGTTTAATATCTGATACGTCCCCCATGGAGGGGACCACATATTAAACGGATTTTTGGAACAGGGAGCCGGAAGTGGGGCTTGCCCCGTCCGCTCCACGCATCGACCCGGTATTGCAGTGCTTCCGGGAATGGTGCACCTCTACTGCCCCCTGTTGTCGAAAGGCAGAACTGACTGACTGACTGACTGACTGACTGACTGACTGACTGAGTGAGTGAGTGAGTGAGTGAGTGAGTGAGTGAGTGACTAATAGACTGAGTGCTGTGAGGGGGGGGGCCCTGTCTGTGCGTGGCCCCCGTTTCCCGCCGTTTTTCTTTTTTTTTTTTTTTTTTTTTTTTTTTTTTTAAAGGAAGGTGACACACTGTTTGTGCGGTGGACAGCTGCGCTGAGGTAAGGCATGATGTCATCTTTGCCTTTTGAATTTCCCCTCATGTTTGTTAAAATGATTGCTGTCTTTTGAGAGGACAGGAGGACAGGGAGGAGTCGGGGCCCCGAGGACGGCGGCTGCGACGCCCCTGGGCATTCTACTCCGAGCGGGGGCGTCACGCAGGCCCGGCTAACGGCGACGGGCTTGGCGGCGGCCCCATATCGACTCGGGTCTCTCTTCATCCCGTATAAATCTTTCGCCTTTTACTAAAGATTTCCGTGGAGAGGGATAGCGATGAGTTCATGGTATTTTTGGAGGCTCTGCCCAAGCAGAGCTGCACTGCTGCTGTCAAAGGAAGACTGGGCCCGGCTTAGCGGCTGGCGTTAGGTGCCCGGTGGCGCGGCTGTGGTCTCCCTGGATCACGCGTGGACTCGCCGGGCGACACCTGCCAGAGGGGCTGGTGAGGGCTGAGCCGCGCCAGCTCCGTCGGCATCCCGCATGCCGGCGCCCGGCGGGGCGCAATTTGTGGGTATCGCTTCTCGGCCTTTTGGCTAAGATCAAGTGGATTTTACGCTCTTTTTATCGCTTTTAACGGACTGCGTCGGGTTTTTTAGAGGAAGGCACGGCAAACCTAATGCGTGACCAGTAGGTGGCTTGACCGCCGCTGCCACGGGGCGACCCGTGCCTTCCTTTTAGCCTTTTATCCCTGCTTTTATTTTCGTTTTTATTAGGCTGGGGATCCCGCAGTGGCTGGTGGCCTGTCCGCCGCCCTGCCGGGTGAACTGGTGTTTTTATTTTTTAGTTGCTTTTATAGTTTAGCATTCCTCGGCTCATCCCGGATTGGCGGACGGCGGCCGGACCACGGCGGACGTCGGGACCACGGCGGCAGGAGGACTCTGCTCCAGGAACGACGTCGGTGGACCATCCCGGATGTCGACGGCCGGCGGAGCTGCGAGGAAGCCCTTCAGCGGGCCGTGGCTGGTAGCAGGCGGTGGCCTGCGTAATACCGCCCGGTTCTGCTGGAGGGCCGAAGGGGAGGTAGGCACCTTCCCCGACCGCCTGGCCTTCATCCGGGAGGTGGCCTTCGGGGAGCTGGGCCTGCGCATGGAGGACATCCTGTGTGTGCAGCGGAATGGACCTTTCCAGTTCTTCGAGGTCACCCTGTCCACCGACGAGAGCTACACCAAGGTCCTGGAGCGGAGCAAGGAGAGGGCCCAGCACCCTCTCCTGGGACGATACACCGTTGAGCCGCTGTGGTGGCCCGACAAGCGGGTAATTACGGTACATTGTTTTAACCCGCATGTGTCCGGCGAAGCCGTCCGCCAGTTCTTGAACAAGTATGTGGACCTCCTTCCTGGCCACAAGGACATCCGGGATGAGCTGGGGATCTGGACTGGTCGACGCCAGTTCCAGGCCCGCCTGCGCCCGGACGCTAATGGGGCGGGCGGTTTTAGTCATCCCCCAGCCTATTTTAATCTACAGGGCAATAAGGCTTACTTGTTTTATTCCGGACAGCCTCCCTTCTGCCGACAGTGTCACACCTTTGGACATACTCTGGAGGGATGCGCCAACCTGCGCTGCCGCAACTGCCTGGAGCCGGGGCACATGGCCAGGGACTGCAAGGGCCCCCGTCGCTGCATCCACTGCAACGGTGAGGACCATCTGGCTCGTTCCTGCCCCCAACGGAAAACGTCATACGCCGACGCTCTGTTAGGCAGCAGAGCTGTCGGCAAGGAGAGTGGTGGGGGAGCGCAAGCCCCCACGTCCGGGCAGGAACAGTCGGCGGCGGGGGCAGGAGGAGATGCCCTGGCCGAGGTGGAGGAGGCCCCAGCGACAGCGACTGCAATGCAGGAGGGGTCTCCAGTCCTGGCTCCAGGTGTCAGCAGCAGGAGGAGAAAGAGCGGCGCATCCCCCCGGAGGAGGAAGAAGAGCAGAAGGGAGGCACAACCCGACGCATCCAGCCCTCCGGCTGCCACCTTGCCAGCAGTGGCGGCCGGGGACCAAGGCCGAGAGAGTCCCCCCTCCCCGACATTGGGGGCCCCCCATCTGGTGTGGGACTTGGGACAGTCCCCTGCGCCCCCCCAGGAGTACAGCAGTGTGCAGGACAAAGCAAATGAACAGGAGTACCTGGGGGGGCTGGAACTGGGGGGCCTTTTGGGTTTGACTGAGGAGGGGGGGCAGTAATGCGGTATTGTTTTTAATGGCTGGCTTTTATTATTTTAGTGTGTTGTTTGTAATTGTATTTTACCTTTTTAACATTTCATGGCCAATTTTAATATTGTCACCTTGAATGTCAGGGGTTTGAGGAACGTTTTAAAGCGCACATCTGTTTTTAATCAGCTGGCATCTTCTCCCTTCAGCATTTGTTTTCTGCAGGAAGTCCACCTCCGGGACCAGCGGGACGAGGCTCTCTTTTCACGACAATGGAAGAGGGGTAGATCCTACTGGAGCGTAGGTGGTGTCCACTCCTCAGGCGTCGGGATCCTTTTTGGCGACCGCGCCTTTGAAGAAGTAAGATCGTTTACCGTTCTTCAAGGTAGGGTTTTGGGGGTGGACGCCACATGGAGGGGACAGCGCCTCCGGGCCATATGTGTCTACGCTCCAGTGGAGGCCTCGTCCCGTATAACTCTCTTTGAAGAGTTGTCCCCGTTCTGTGTCACAGATCGACACTTGATTTTAGGAGGGGACTTTAACATCTCGTTGGAGGGTAGACAGGATGTCAGCTCTGGGCACTTTCGCCATTTTATTCGTTCCTTTAAACTTGTTGATGGTTTTAAGATATGCAACCCCAGCATGCCGGGCTTCACCTGGCACAATAGTCGCGGAGCCAGCAGTCGCATCGACTATATTTTAGCCTCACCCCCCGTTGTTTTTAAAAAGGTGTCCCTCTCCCCACAGTGGCCCACTGACCACTTGGCAGTGGAGGCCACTGTTTCCATAGACGCCCCTGAATATGGGGGTGGCTATTGGAAAATGAACCTGCAGATCCTGGAGGAGAGCGATTTTAGACACCTTTTTTTAGATCACTTCTCCGAGTGGCAGAAGGACAAGCCTACCTTCCCCTCCGTGGCCGAATGGTGGGAGAGTGTGAAGGATAGGATCCGAACCTTCTCCATGCAGTACAGCAAGCAGCGCAGGATGGAGAAGAAATTCTCCATTCTGCAGCTGGAGAGAAGGTTGCGGGATGAATACGCCGCTCACAACAGCGGGGGCACCATCGACCACGAGCGACTGCTGGATATAAAGGGTGAGCTGAGGCGCCTGCATGCACAGGCTGCCTCGGCCCAAATGCTCCGCGACAGAATGTTCTTTTTGGAAAACAATGAAAAGTGCAATACTCATTTTTTCCAGAGAGCCAGGGAAGCCCGGGAGGAGAAGACCTTCGACTCTCTCCGGGCCTTAAACGGCGATACGGTAACAACAACATCAGACATGCTGGAGGTTGCTAAATTGTTTTATCACAATCTTTTTAAGGTTAGGGACACGGACCCGGTTGCAGGGGAGCGGTTCCTAGACAACACCTCACCTTGCCTTCCCAGTGACATTCGTGACGGCTTAGAAGCCCCCATCACCTTGGCCGAGCTGACCGCAGTGCTTGGCAAGATGAACCGCCGCAAGGTACCGGGCCTTGATGGGCTCCCGGTGGAATTTTATTCCACTTTTTGGGATGTCCTCGGGCCGGAATTACTGCAGGTTGTAGAGGACGTTCAGCGCCGGGGTTTGCTCACTAGGAGCATGAGGTCAGGGGTTCTTTCTTTGTTGCACAAGAAGGGTGATCGTGCCGACCTTGGCAACTGGAGGCCCCTGACCATGCTTTGTGTAGACACAAAGCTCATCGCAAAGACCCTTACAGAACGCCTGAAGAAGGCCATGGCTCATCTGGTTCACAGCGATCAGACGTGTGGAGTACCGGGTCGATCGGCGACGTGGAACCTCCATCTCATCCGCGACGCCATCGCCTGGGTGGAGGACAGGAACCTCCCTCTCCTGCTGGTCAGCTTGGACCAGGAGAAAGCCTTCGACCGGGTAGATCACCGCTTCCTGTTTCAAGTATTGGGTAAGTTTGGCTTTGGACCCAATTACCTGGGGTGGTTACACACTTTGTATAACGAAGTTGGGAGCCATGTTGTTATCAATGGCTTCCTGAGTGACTTGGTGCCCCAGCTGAGTGGAGTGAGGCAGGGATGTCCCCTCTCCCCCCTCCTCTACGCGCTCTATATAGAGCCACTGGCGTGCGCCATTCGCACCCACCCCGGGGTCGATGGCCTTCTTATCCCAGGAAGTCGGGGGAAAACTGTTAAACTGACCCAGTACGCAGACGACACCACCCTTTTCGTCTGCTCGGATCAGTCTCTCGGTCATGCCATGAGCCTTGTTCATGCGTTCGGTAGGGCCTCCGGCGCGACGCTCAACCTCAGTAAGTCGGTGGCCAAGTATTTCGGCAGCTGGAAGGCGAGGGAGGGCGTCGCAGGGGGTCTCACCCTCTGTGACGGACCTCTCAAAGTGTTGGGGGTCAACTTCCTTTCGGATGGTGCCGCCCGTTTGAACTGGGAGGAGCGGTTGGCGATCGCCAGGCGGAAGATCGGACTGTGGAAGTCCAGGTCCCTGTCCTTCCAAGGTAAGGTCTTAGCCTTAAAAGTGGATATTCTTCCCACCCTGCTCTACCTTGCACATGTGTACCCTTTGCCCCGCTTCATGCGCAGAGGCCTGACGAGAGACGTTTTCAACCTCGTCTGGGGGGGCAGGTACGAGTACGTGCGTAGGGAAGTGATGTATCTCGGAAAGGACAGTGGGGGGAGGGATGTTATTGACTTTCCTCTCAAGCTTGACTGCCTGTTCTTCTCGCAGCTCTGCACGCGCCTGGCAGCTCCCCTCGAGCACCCCCATCAGCACTTTGTGCGTCTGTGGCTGGCTCTCCCCATGAGACGCCTGGTGGCGTCGTGGACCAACCTCGGCCCCAAGGCTGAGACCCTGCCGGCCCACTACAGCCACGCTGTCAAGTGGAGTAAGTTTATTCCGGCAGGTGTCAAGACAGAGGCCTTGACCAAGCATAGAGCGCTTTACAGGGCTTTGCTTGGTCATAGGGATACTCGGGCCATGTTGGGCCTGGAGGAAGGCACATGGGCGAGAATCCAGCCTAAGGGTTTGGATCACAGGCTGCAGGACCTGAACTGGCAGTGCCTTCATGGTAAGCTGCCAGTCAGGGACGTCTTACATAGGCATAAGCTGACCAGACACCCCCGCTGCCCCAGGGCCGAGTGCAGCGAGGATGAGACCATCAGGCACGTGTTTTGGGACTGTGGGCATGCACAGAGAGTTTGGGGGTTGGTAGCGGGCCTGTGTGGACGTGTGGACCCGCAGCCCGGTCTGACCTACGACAAGGTGTTGAAGGGGTGGGACCCCAAGCTCCATAACCCCTTCGGCCCCTGGATGTGGCTGCTGGTCAGCATTACCAAGCGAGAGCTGTGGGATGCCAGGACCGCGCTCATCCGCAGAGGGGTTCATCTGGAGGCACAAGGGGTGTTCCGTAAAATCCGGGCCGACTTGGGTTTCAGGATGGAGACTGACGTCATCCAGCGGGGCTACCACGAGGCCAAGGAGAGGTGGAAGGGCCTCTTTTGGCTTTAGCTCCGTTTCGTTTAGGTGGTGACGCTCCATTCTACAGGGTGGACATGACGCACCTTTCTGGAGCACACAGAAGGTACTTTGGGTTTTAGGTGAGTGTGCTTTGTTTTTTTGTGCGTGTGTTGTATTTCAAATACTTTTTTAATAATTGCATGTACAGAATTTATTGTGCACTACTGGTTGATCACTTTTAGCACGTATTTATTAATATTAACATTATCTATTAACATTTTAATCTATTTGGTGTGCTTTGTTTCTGTGATTAACCGTATTTTATGCCCGAAGTCTCAGATTTTATGTGTGTGGATGGTGTATAACCCTGTTTTAACCCGACCCTTGTGTTTGAAATTTGTGGTCTGTGGGTCTGTTCCTCTTTTAAGGTTTTAACCTTTTAATGGCTTGCATTTGAGGTGACATTTTATTTGTAGAAATGGCCAGATGAATGTAATTAAAGGGTAAATGTGTGTAATTTTAATTGTTGATTTTATTACTGTTTTGATTATTTTATGGTATATAGTTCTGCATAATTTGTTTGTTTAATACTGTTTTAATATGTCTTATTATTATGATTCTATTGTATTGCCATTGATGTGTATTATGTTAAAAATTTCAACCTTTTACATTGTTGTAATATTTGTTTGTGATGTATGCTGGAAAGGTTGTTTTAATATGCATGGATGACGATGCCAATTTTAAAAGTGTAGGTTTGATGTTTATATGTTTTGATCAGGTGGTGTTGATTTAAATGATGTGCAGAACTGTTTAATAAAGTATGGAAAAAAAAAAAATCTGTTCTTATCAGTTTAATATCTGATACGTCCCCCATGGAGGGGACCACATATTAAACGGATTTTTGGAACAGGGAGCCGGAAGTGGGGCTTGCCCCGTCCGCTCCACGCATCGACCCGGTATTGCAGTGCTTCCGGGAATGGTGCACCTCTACTGCCCCCTGTTGTCGAAAGGCAGAACTGACTGACTGACTGACTGACTGACTGAGTGAGTGAGTGAGTGAGTGAGTGAGTGAGTGACTAATAGACTGAGTGCTGTGAGGGGGGGGGCCCTGTCTGTGCGTGGCCCCCGTTTCCCGCCGTTTTTCTTTTTTTTTTTTTTTTTTTTTTTTTTTTTAAAGGAAGGTGACACACTGTTTGTGCGGTGGACAGCTGCGCTGAGGTAAGGCATGATGTCATCTTTGCCTTTTGAATTTCCCCTCATGTTTGTTAAAATGATTGCTGTCTTTTGAGAGGACAGGAGGACAGGGAGGAGTCGGGGCCCCGAGGACGGCGGCTGCGACGCCCCTGGGCATTCTACTCCGAGCGGGGGCGTCACGCAGGCCCGGCTAACGGCGACGGGCTTGGCGGCGGCCCCATATCGACTCGGGTCTCTCTTCATCCCGTATAAATCTTTCGCCTTTTACTAAAGATTTCCGTGGAGAGGGATAGCGATGAGTTCATGGTATTTTTGGAGGCTCTGCCCAAGCAGAGCTGCACTGCTGCTGTCAAAGGAAGACTGGGCCCGGCTTAGCGGCTGGCGTTAGGTGCCCGGTGGCGCGGCTGTGGTCTCCCTGGATCACGCGTGGACTCGCCGGGCGACACCTGCCAGAGGGGCTGGTGAGGGCTGAGCCGCGCCAGCTCCGTCGGCATCCCGCATGCCGGCGCCCGGCGGGGCGCAATTTGTGGGTATCGCTTCTCGGCCTTTTGGCTAAGATCAAGTGTAGTATCTGTTCTTATCAGTTTAATATCTGATACGTCCCCCATGGAGGGGACCACATATTAAACGGATTTTTGGAACAGGGAGCCGGAAGTGGGGCTTGCCCCGTCCGCTCCACGCATCGACCCGGTATTGCAGTGCTTCCGGGAATGGTGCACCTCTACTGCCCCCTGTTGTCGAAAGGCAGAACTGACTGACTGACTGACTGACTGAGTGAGTGAGTGAGTGAGTGAGTGAGTGAGTGACTAATAGACTGAGTGCTGTGAGGGGGGGGGCCCTGTCTGTGCGTGGCCCCCGTTTCCCGCCGTTTTTCTTTTTTTTTTTTTTTTTTTTTTTTTTTTTAAAGGAAGGTGACACACTGTTTGTGCGGTGGACAGCTGCGCTGAGGTAAGGCATGATGTCATCTTTGCCTTTTGAATTTCCCCTCATGTTTGTTAAAATGATTGCTGTCTTTTGAGAGGACAGGAGGACAGGGAGGAGTCGGGGCCCCGAGGACGGCGGCTGCGACGCCCCTGGGCATTCTACTCCGAGCGGGGGCGTCACGCAGGCCCGGCTAACGGCGACGGGCTTGGCGGCGGCCCCATATCGACTCGGGTCTCTCTTCATCCCGTATAAATCTTTCGCCTTTTACTAAAGATTTCCGTGGAGAGGGATAGCGATGAGTTCATGGTATTTTTGGAGGCTCTGCCCAAGCAGAGCTGCACTGCTGCTGTCAAAGGAAGACTGGGCCCGGCTTAGCGGCTGGCGTTAGGTGCCCGGTGGCGCGGCTGTGGTCTCCCTGGATCACGCGTGGACTCGCCGGGCGACACCTGCCAGAGGGGCTGGTGAGGGCTGAGCCGCGCCAGCTCCGTCGGCATCCCGCATGCCGGCGCCCGGCGGGGCGCAATTTGTGGGTATCGCTTCTCGGCCTTTTGGCTAAGATCAAGTGGATTTTACGCTCTTTTTATCGCTTTTAAAGGACTGCGTCGGGTTTTTTAGAGGAAGGCACGGTGACCCTAATGCGTGACCAGTAGGTGGCTTGACCGCCGCTGCCACGGGGCGACCCGTGCCTTCCTTTTAGCCTTTTATCCCTGCTTTTATTTTCGTTTTTATTAGGCTGGGGATCCCGCAGTGGCTGGTGGCCTGCCCGCCGCCCTGTTGGGTGAACTGGTGTTTTTTATTCTTAGGTGTTTTTAATAGTTTAGCATTCCTCGGCTCATCCCGGATTGGCGGACGGCAGCAGGACCACGGCGGACGTCGGGACCACGGCGGCAGGAGGACTCTGCTCCAGGAACGACGTCGGTGGACCATCCCGGATGGCGACGGCCGGCGGTGCTGCGAGGAAGCCCTTCAGCGGGCCGTGGCTGGTAGCAGGCGGTGGCCTGCGTAATACCGCCCGGTTCTGCTGGAGGGCCGAAGGGGAGGTGGGCACCTTCCCTGACCGCCTGGCCTTCATCCGGGAGGTGGCCTTCGGGGAGCTGGGCCTCCGCATGGAGGATATCCTCTGTGTGCAGCGGAATGGACCTCACCAGTTCTTCGAGGTCACCCTGTCCACCGACGAGAGTTACTCCAAGGTCCTGGAGCGGAGCAAGGAGAGGGCCCAGTACCCTCTCCTGGGTCAGTATACCATCGAGCCGCTGTGGTGGCCCGACAAGCGAGTGATAACTGTACATTGTTTCAATCCTCATATCACCGCCGAGGCCGTCCGCCAGTTCCTGAACAAGTATGTGGACCTCCTTCCTGGCCACAAGGACATTCGGGATGAGCTGGGGATCTGGACTGGTCGACGCCAGTTCCAGGCCCGCCTGCGCCTGGACGCTAATGGCGCGGGCGGTTTTAGTCATCCCCCAGCCTATTTTAATTTGCAGGGTAACAAGGCTTACTTGTTTTATTCTGGACAGCCTCCCTTCTGCCGACAGTGCCATAGTTTTGGACACACTCTGGAGGGGTGCGCCAACCTGCGCTGTCGGAACTGCCTGGAGCCGGGGCATATGGCCAGGGACTGCAAGGGCCCCCGTCGCTGTATCCACTGTAACGGTGAGGACCATCTGGCTCGTTCCTGCCCTCAACGGAAAACATCATACGCCGACGCTCTGTCAGGCAGCAGAGTCGTCGGCAAGGAGAGTGGTGGGGGAGCGCAAGCCCCCACATTAGGGCAGGAACAGCCGGCGGCGGGGGCAGGAGGAGAAGCCCTGGCCGAGGTGGAGGAGGCCCCAGGGACAGTCACAGCGATGCAGGAGGGGTCTCCAGTCCTGGCTCCGGGCGTCAGCAGCAGGAGGAGGAAGAGCGGCGCATCCCCCCGGAGGAGGAAGAAGAGCAGAAGGGAGGTACAACCCGACGCTTCCAGCCCTCCGGCTGCCACCTTGCCAGCAGTGGCGGCCGGGGACCAAGGCCGAGAGAGTCCCCCCTCCCCGACGTTGGGGGCCCCCCATCTGGTGTGGGACTTGGGACAGTCCCCTGCGCCCCCCCAGGAGTACAGTAGTGTACAGGACAAAGCCAATGAACAGGAGTACCTGGGGGGGCTGGAACTGGGGGGCCTTTTGGGTTTGACTGAGGAGGGGGGGCAGTAACGCGGTATTGTTTTTTAATGGCTGGCTTTTATTATTTTAGTGTGTTGTTTTTAATTGTATTTTACCTTTTTAACATTTCATGGCCAATTTTAATATTGTCACCTTGAATGTCAGGGGTTTGAGGAACGTTTTAAAGCGCACATCTGTTTTTAATCAGCTGGCATCTTCTCCCTTCAGCATTTGTTTTCTGCAGGAAGTCCACCTCCGGGACCAGCGGGACGAGGCTCTCTTTTCACGACAATGGAAGAGGGGTAGATCCTACTGGAGCGTAGGTGGTGTCCACTCCTCAGGCGTCGGGATCCTTTTTGGCGACCGCGCCTTTGAAGAAGTAAGATCGTTTACCGTTCTTCAAGGTAGGGTTTTGGGGGTGGACGCCACATGGAGGGGACAGCGCCTCCGGGCCATATGTGTCTACGCTCCAGTGGAGGCCTCGTCCCGTATAACTCTCTTTGAAGAGTTGTCCCCGTTCTGTGTCACAGATCGACACTTGATTTTAGGAGGGGACTTTAACATCTCGTTGGAGGGTAGACAGGATGTCAGCTCTGGGCACTTTCGCCATTTTATTCGTTCCTTTAAACTTGTTGATGGTTTTAAGACATGCAACCCCAGCATGCCGGGCTTCACCTGGCATAATAGTCGCGGAGCTAGCAGTCGCATCGATTACATTTTAGCCTCACCCCCCGTTGTTTTTAAAAAGGTGTCCCTCTCCCCACAGTGGCCCACTGACCATTTGGCAGTGGAGGCCACTGTTTCCATAGACGCCCCTGAATATGGGGGCGGCTATTGGAAAATGAACCTGCAGATCCTGGAGGAGAGCGATTTTAGACACCTTTTTTTAGATCACTTCTCCGAGTGGCAGAAGGACAAGCCTACCTTCCCCTCCGTGGCTGAATGGTGGGAGAGTGTGAAGGATAGGATCCGAACCTTCTCCATGCAGTACAGCAAGCAGCGCAGGATGGAGAAGAAATTCTCCATTCTGCAGCTGGAGAGAAGGTTGCGGGATGAATACGCCGCTCACAACAACGGGGGCGCCATCGATCACGAGCGACTGCTTGGCATAAAGGGTGAGCTGAGGCGCCTGCATGAACAGGCTGCCTCGGCCCTAATGCTCCGCGACAAAATGTGCCTGTTGGAAAACAATGAAAAGTGCAACGCCTTTTTTTTCCAGAGAGCCAGGGAAGCCCGGGAGGAGAAGAGCTTTGTCTCTCTCCGTGCCTCAAATAGCAACAAGGTAACTACAACATCAGACATGCTGGAGGTTGCAAAATTGTTTTATTGTGATCTTTTTAAGGTTAGGGACACGGACCCGGTTGCAGGGGAGCGGTTCCTAGACAACATCTCACCTTGTCTTCCCAGTGACATTCGTGACGGCTTAGAAGCCCCCATCACCTTGGCCGAGCTGACCGCAGTGCTTGGCAAGATGAACCGCCGCAAGGTACCGGGCCTTGATGGGCTCCCGGTGGAATTTTATTCCACCTTTTGGGATGTCCTCGGGCCGGAATTACTGCAGGTTGTAGAGGACGTTCAGCGCCGGGGTTTGCTCACTAGGAGCATGAGGTCAGGGGTTCTTTCTCTGTTGCACAAGAAGGGCGATCGTGCCGACCTTGGCAACTGGAGGCCCCTGACCATGCTTTGTGTAGACACAAAGCTCATCGCAAAGACCCTTACCGAACGCCTGAAGAAGGCCATGGCTCATCTGGTACACAGCGATCAGACGTGTGGAGTACCGGGTCGATCGGCGACGTGGAACCTCCATCTCATCCGCGACGCCATCGCCTGGGTGGAGGACAGGAACCTCCCTCTCCTGCTGGTCAGCTTGGACCAGGAGAAAGCCTTTGACCGGGTAGATCACCGCTTCCTGTTTCAAGTATTGGGTAAGTTTGGCTTTGGACCCAATTATCTGGGGTGGTTACACACTTTGTATAACGAAGTTGGAAGCCATGTTGTTATCAATGGCTTCCTGAGTGACTTGGTGCCCCAGCTGAGTGGAGTGAGGCAGGGATGTCCCCTCTCCCCCCTCCTCTACGCGCTCTATATAGAGCCACTGGCGTGCGCCATTCGCACCCACCCCGGGGTCGATGGCCTTCTTATCCCAGGAAGTCGGGGGAAAACTGTTAAACTGACCCAGTACGCAGACGACACCACCCTTTTCGTCTGCTCGGATCAGTCTCTCGGTCATGCCATGAGCCTTGTTCATGCATTCGGTAGGGCCTCCGGCGCGACGCTCAACCTCAGTAAGTCGGTGGCCAAGTATTTCGGCAGCTGGAAGGCGAGGGAGGACGTCGCAGGTGGTCTCACCCTCTGTGACGGACCTCTCAAAGTGTTGGGGGTCAACTTCCTTTCGGATGGTGCCGCCCGTTTGAACTGGGAGGGGCGGTTGGCGATCGCCAGGCGGAAGATCGGACTGTGGAAGTCCAGGTCCCTGTCCTTCCAAGGTAAGGTTTTAGCCTTAAAAGTGGATATTCTTCCCACCCTGCTCTACCTTGCACATGTGTACCCTTTGCCCCGCTTCATGCGCAGAGGCCTGACGAAGGACGTTTTCAACCTCGTCTGGGGGGGCAGGTACGAGTACGTGCGTAGGGAAGTGATGTATCTCGGAAAGGACAGTGGGGGGAGGGATGTTATTGACTTTCCTCTCAAGCTTGACTGCCTGTTCTTCTCGCAGCTCTGCGCGCGCCTGGCAGCTCCCCTCGAGCACCCCCATCAGCACTTTGTGCGTCTGTGGCTGGCTCTCCCCATGAGACGTCTGGTGGCGTCGTGGACCAACCTCGGCCCCAAGGCTGAGACCCTGCCGGCCCACTACAGCTACGCTGTCAAGTGGAGTAAGTCTTTTCCGGCAGGTGTCAAGACAGAGGCCTTGACCAAGCATAGAGCGCTTTACAGGGCTTTGCTTGGTCATAGGGATACTCGGGCCATGCTGGGCCTGGAGGAAGGCACATGGGCGAGAATCCAGCCTAAGGGTTTGGATCACAGGCTGCAGGACCTGAACTGGCAGTGCCTTCATGGTAAGCTGCCAGTCAGGGACGTCTTACATAGGCATAAGCTGACCAGACACCCCCGCTGCCCCAGGCCCGAGTGCAGTGAGGATGAGACCATCAGGCACGTGTTTTGGGACTGTGGGCATGCACAGAGAGTTTGGGGGTTGGTAGCGGGCCTGTGTGGACGTGTGGACCCGCAGCCCGGTCTGACCTACGACAAGGTGTTGAAGGGGTGGGACCCCAACCTCCATAACCCCTTCGGCCCCTGGATGTGGCTGCTGGTCAGCATTACCAAGCGGGAGCTGTGGAATGCCAGGACCGCGCTCATCCGCAGAGGGGTTCATCTGGAGGCACAAGGGGTATTCCGTAAAATCCGGGCCGACTTGGGTTTCAGGATGGAGACTGACGTCATCCAGCGGGGCTATCACGAGGCCAAGGAGAGGTGGAAGGGCCTCTTTTGGCTTTAGCCCCGTTTCGTTTAGGTGGTGACGCTCCATTCTACAGGGTTGACGTGACGCACTTTTCTGAAGCACACAGGAGGTACTTCGGGTTTTAGGTGAGTGTGCTTTGTTGTTTTTGTGCGTGTGTTTTAATTAAAATGTTTTTAACTAACAGCATGTGCATAATCAATTAAGCATGGTTTTGGTTGATCTTTTTTAGCACTTATTTATTAATATTAATAATCATTGTATTTATTAACATCTAACATTTTACTTGTTGTGCTGTATATTAAGTGATTGACCATGTTTTATTCCCGAGGTGCTGATTTTAAGTGTTTGGAAATATGTATGACCCTGTCTCAACCTGACCCTGGCGTAGAGGTTGGAGGTCGGCGGGTGTGTTCCTCTTTTAATGGTTTTAGTTTTTAATAGGTGGCATTTATGGTGACATTTTATTTTTGTAAATGGCCATTTAATTGTAGTTGTGTTTTAATTGTTATTGTAACGTATTGGTGGTTTTATAGTTGTGTGTCTTTTTGCAGTTCTGGAGAGGTTTTGTTTAATGTTGTTTTAATAATGCTCTGTTTTGTATAGCATATATAAGTAGCACTGTGTGTTGAGAATGTTTTAGCCTTTTATAAAGTATTTATGGATATATATTTTTACTAATTTGTGAACCTAAAAGGCTGTTTTATTATGTTTTGATTACAGTGCTAATTGATGCTAATTGATGTATATATGCTTTGTGTATTGGTATGATTTTAATTGTTGTACAGAACTGTTTAATAAAGTATTGGAAAAAAAAAAAAAAAAATCTGTTCTTATCAGTTTAATATCTGATACGTCCCCCATGGAGGGGACCACATATTAAACGGATTTTTGGAACAGGGAGCCGGAAGTGGGGCTTGCCCCGTCCGCTCCACGCATCGACCCGGTATTGCAGTGCTTCCGGGAATGGTGCACCTCTACTGCCCCCTGTTGTCGAAAGGCAGAACTGACTGACTGACTGACTGACTGACTGAGTGAGTGAGTGAGTGAGTGAGTGAGTGAGTGAGTGACTAATAGACTGAGTGCTGTGAGGGGGGGGGCCCTGTCTGTGCGTGGCCCCCGTTTCCCGCCGTTTTTCTTTTTTTTTTTTTTTTTTTTTTTTTTTTTTAAAGGAAGGTGACACACTGTTTGTGCGGTGGACAGCTGCGCTGAGGTAAGGCATGATGTCATCTTTGCCTTTTGAATTTCCCCTCATGTTTGTTAAAATGATTGCTGTCTTTTGAGAGGACAGGAGGACAGGGAGGAGTCGGGGCCCCGAGGACGGCGGCTGCGACGCCCCTGGGCATTCTACTCCGAGCGGGGGCGTCACGCAGGCCCGGCTAACGGCGACGGGCTTGGCGGCGGCCCCATATCGACTCGGGTCTCTCTTCATCCCGTATAAATCTTTCGCCTTTTACTAAAGATTTCCGTGGAGAGGGATAGCGATGAGTTCATGGTATTTTTGGAGGCTCTGCCCAAGCAGAGCTGCACTGCTGCTGTCAAAGGAAGACTGGGCCCGGCTTAGCGGCTGGCGTTAGGTGCCCGGTGGCGCGGCTGTGGTCTCCCTGGATCACGCGTGGACTCGCCGGGCGACACCTGCCAGAGGGGCTGGTGAGGGCTGAGCCGCGCCAGCTCCGTCGGCATCCCGCATGCCGGCGCCCGGCGGGGCGCAATTTGTGGGTATCGCTTCTCGGCCTTTTGGCTAAGATCAAGTGTAGTATCTGTTCTTATCAGTTTAATATCTGATACGTCCCCCATGGAGGGGACCACATATTAAACGGATTTTTGGAACAGGGAGCCGGAAGTGGGGCTTGCCCCGTCCGCTCCACGCATCGACCCGGTATTGCAGTGCTTCCGGGAATGGTGCACCTCTACTGCCCCCTGTTGTCGAAAGGCAGAACTGACTGACTGACTGACTGAGTGAGTGAGTGAGTGACTAATAGACTGAGTGCTGTGAGGGGGGGGGCCCTGTCTGTGCGTGGCCCCCGTTTCCCGCCGTTTTTCTTTTTTTTTTTTTTTTTTTTTTTTTTTTTTAAAGGAAGGTGACACACTGTTTGTGCGGTGGACAGCTGCGCTGAGGTAAGGCATGATGTCATCTTTGCCTTTTGAATTTCCCCTCATGTTTGTTAAAATGATTGCTGTCTTTTGAGAGGACAGGAGGACAGGGAGGAGTCGGGGCCCCGAGGACGGCGGCTGCGACGCCCCTGGGCATTCTACTCCGAGCGGGGGCGTCACGCAGGCCCGGCTAACGGCGACGGGCTTGGCGGCGGCCCCATATCGACTCGGGTCTCTCTTCATCCCGTATAAATCTTTCGCCTTTTACTAAAGATTTCCGTGGAGAGGGATAGCGATGAGTTCATGGTATTTTTGGAGGCTCTGCCCAAGCAGAGCTGCACTGCTGCTGTCAAAGGAAGACTGGGCCCGGCTTAGCGGCTGGCGTTAGGTGCCCGGTGGCGCGGCTGTGGTCTCCCTGGATCACGCGTGGACTCGCCGGGCGACACCTGCCAGAGGGGCTGGTGAGGGCTGAGCCGCGCCAGCTCCGTCGGCATCCCGCATGCCGGCGCCCGGCGGGGCGCAATTTGTGGGTATCGCTTCTCGGCCTTTTGGCTAAGATCAAGTGTAGTATCTGTTCTTATCAGTTTAATATCTGATACGTCCCCCATGGAGGGGACCACATATTAAACGGATTTTTGGAACAGGGAGCCGGAAGTGGGGCTTGCCCCGTCCGCTCCACGCATCGACCCGGTATTGCAGTGCTTCCGGGAATGGTGCACCTCTACTGCCCCCTGTTGTCGAAAGGCAGAACTGACTGACTGACTGACTGACTGAGTGAGTGAGTGAGTGAGTGAGTGAGTGAGTGACTAATAGACTGAGTGCTGTGAGGGGGGGGGCCCTGTCTGTGCGTGGCCCCCGTTTCCCGCCGTTTTTCTTTTTTTTTTTTTTTTTTTTTTTTTTTTTTAAAGGAAGGTGACACACTGTTTGTGCGGTGGACAGCTGCGCTGAGGTAAGGCATGATGTCATCTTTGCCTTTTGAATTTCCCCTCATGTTTGTTAAAATGATTGCTGTCTTTTGAGAGGACAGGAGGACAGGGAGGAGTCGGGGCCCCGAGGACGGCGGCTGCGACGCCCCTGGGCATTCTACTCCGAGCGGGGGCGTCACGCAGGCCCGGCTAACGGCGACGGGCTTGGCGGCGGCCCCATATCGACTCGGGTCTCTCTTCATCCCGTATAAATCTTTCGCCTTTTACTAAAGATTTCCGTGGAGAGGGATAGCGATGAGTTCATGGTATTTTTGGAGGCTCTGCCCAAGCAGAGCTGCACTGCTGCTGTCAAAGGAAGACTGGGCCCGGCTTAGCGGCTGGCGTTAGGTGCCCGGTGGCGCGGCTGTGGTCTCCCTGGATCACGCGTGGACTCGCCGGGCGACACCTGCCAGAGGGGCTGGTGAGGGCTGAGCCGCGCCAGCTCCGTCGGCATCCCGCATGCCGGCGCCCGGCGGGGCGCAATTTGTGGGTATCGCTTCTCGGCCTTTTGGCTAAGATCAAGTGGATTTTACGCTCTTTTTATCGCTTTTAAAGGACTGCGTCGGGTTTTTTAGAGGAAGGCACGGTGACCCTAATGCGTGACCAGTAGGTGGCTTGACCGCCGCTGCCACGGGGCGACCCGTGCCTTCCTTTTAGCCTTTTATCCCTGCTTTTATTTTCGTTTTTATTAGGCTGGGGATCCCGCAGTGGCTGGTGGCCTGCCCGCCGCCCTGTTGGGTGAACTGGTGTTTTTTATTCTTAGGTGTTTTTAATAGTTTAGCATTCCTCGGCTCATCCCGGATTGGCGGACGGCAGCAGGACCACGGCGGACGTCGGGACCACGGCGGCAGGAGGACTCTGCTCCAGGAACGACGTCGGTGGACCATCCCGGATGGCGACGGCCGGCGGTGCTGCGAGGAAGCCCTTCAGCGGGCCGTGGCTGGTAGCAGGCGGTGGCCTGCGTAATACCGCCCGGTTCTGCTGGAGGGCCGAAGGGGAGGTGGGCACCTTCCCTGACCGCCTGGCCTTCATCCGGGAGGTGGCCTTCGGGGAGCTGGGCCTCCGCATGGAGGATATCCTCTGTGTGCAGCGGAATGGACCTCACCAGTTCTTCGAGGTCACCCTGTCCACCGACGAGAGTTACTCCAAGGTCCTGGAGCGGAGCAAGGAGAGGGCCCAGTACCCTCTCCTGGGTCAGTATACCATCGAGCCGCTGTGGTGGCCCGACAAGCGAGTGATAACTGTACATTGTTTCAATCCTCATATCACCGCCGAGGCCGTCCGCCAGTTCCTGAACAAGTATGTGGACCTCCTTCCTGGCCACAAGGACATTCGGGATGAGCTGGGGATCTGGACTGGTCGACGCCAGTTCCAGGCCCGCCTGCGCCTGGACGCTAATGGCGCGGGCGGTTTTAGTCATCCCCCAGCCTATTTTAATTTGCAGGGTAACAAGGCTTACTTGTTTTATTCTGGACAGCCTCCCTTCTGCCGACAGTGCCATAGTTTTGGACACACTCTGGAGGGGTGCGCCAACCTGCGCTGTCGGAACTGCCTGGAGCCGGGGCATATGGCCAGGGACTGCAAGGGCCCCCGTCGCTGTATCCACTGTAACGGTGAGGACCATCTGGCTCGTTCCTGCCCTCAACGGAAAACATCATACGCCGACGCTCTGTCAGGCAGCAGAGTCGTCGGCAAGGAGAGTGGTGGGGGAGCGCAAGCCCCCACATTAGGGCAGGAACAGCCGGCGGCGGGGGCAGGAGGAGAAGCCCTGGCCGAGGTGGAGGAGGCCCCAGGGACAGTCACAGCGATGCAGGAGGGGTCTCCAGTCCTGGCTCCGGGCGTCAGCAGCAGGAGGAGGAAGAGCGGCGCATCCCCCCGGAGGAGGAAGAAGAGCAGAAGGGAGGTACAACCCGACGCTTCCAGCCCTCCGGCTGCCACCTTGCCAGCAGTGGCGGCCGGGGACCAAGGCCGAGAGAGTCCCCCCTCCCCGACGTTGGGGGCCCCCCATCTGGTGTGGGACTTGGGACAGTCCCCTGCGCCCCCCCAGGAGTACAGTAGTGTACAGGACAAAGCCAATGAACAGGAGTACCTGGGGGGGCTGGAACTGGGGGGCCTTTTGGGTTTGACTGAGGAGGGGGGGCAGTAACGCGGTATTGTTTTTTAATGGCTGGCTTTTATTATTTTAGTGTGTTGTTTTTAATTGTATTTTACCTTTTTAACATTTCATGGCCAATTTTAATATTGTCACCTTGAATGTCAGGGGTTTGAGGAACGTTTTAAAGCGCACATCTGTTTTTAATCAGCTGGCATCTTCTCCCTTCAGCATTTGTTTTCTGCAGGAAGTCCACCTCCGGGACCAGCGGGACGAGGCTCTCTTTTCACGACAATGGAAGAGGGGTAGATCCTACTGGAGCGTAGGTGGTGTCCACTCCTCAGGCGTCGGGATCCTTTTTGGCGACCGCGCCTTTGAAGAAGTAAGATCGTTTACCGTTCTTCAAGGTAGGGTTTTGGGGGTGGACGCCACATGGAGGGGACAGCGCCTCCGGGCCATATGTGTCTACGCTCCAGTGGAGGCCTCGTCCCGTATAACTCTCTTTGAAGAGTTGTCCCCGTTCTGTGTCACAGATCGACACTTGATTTTAGGAGGGGACTTTAACATCTCGTTGGAGGGTAGACAGGATGTCAGCTCTGGGCACTTTCGCCATTTTATTCGTTCCTTTAAACTTGTTGATGGTTTTAAGACATGCAACCCCAGCATGCCGGGCTTCACCTGGCATAATAGTCGCGGAGCTAGCAGTCGCATCGATTACATTTTAGCCTCACCCCCCGTTGTTTTTAAAAAGGTGTCCCTCTCCCCACAGTGGCCCACTGACCATTTGGCAGTGGAGGCCACTGTTTCCATAGACGCCCCTGAATATGGGGGCGGCTATTGGAAAATGAACCTGCAGATCCTGGAGGAGAGCGATTTTAGACACCTTTTTTTAGATCACTTCTCCGAGTGGCAGAAGGACAAGCCTACCTTCCCCTCCGTGGCTGAATGGTGGGAGAGTGTGAAGGATAGGATCCGAACCTTCTCCATGCAGTACAGCAAGCAGCGCAGGATGGAGAAGAAATTCTCCATTCTGCAGCTGGAGAGAAGGTTGCGGGATGAATACGCCGCTCACAACAACGGGGGCGCCATCGATCACGAGCGACTGCTTGGCATAAAGGGTGAGCTGAGGCGCCTGCATGAACAGGCTGCCTCGGCCCTAATGCTCCGCGACAAAATGTGCCTGTTGGAAAACAATGAAAAGTGCAACGCCTTTTTTTTCCAGAGAGCCAGGGAAGCCCGGGAGGAGAAGAGCTTTGTCTCTCTCCGTGCCTCAAATAGCAACAAGGTAACTACAACATCAGACATGCTGGAGGTTGCAAAATTGTTTTATTGTGATCTTTTTAAGGTTAGGGACACGGACCCGGTTGCAGGGGAGCGGTTCCTAGACAACATCTCACCTTGTCTTCCCAGTGACATTCGTGACGGCTTAGAAGCCCCCATCACCTTGGCCGAGCTGACCGCAGTGCTTGGCAAGATGAACCGCCGCAAGGTACCGGGCCTTGATGGGCTCCCGGTGGAATTTTATTCCACCTTTTGGGATGTCCTCGGGCCGGAATTACTGCAGGTTGTAGAGGACGTTCAGCGCCGGGGTTTGCTCACTAGGAGCATGAGGTCAGGGGTTCTTTCTCTGTTGCACAAGAAGGGCGATCGTGCCGACCTTGGCAACTGGAGGCCCCTGACCATGCTTTGTGTAGACACAAAGCTCATCGCAAAGACCCTTACCGAACGCCTGAAGAAGGCCATGGCTCATCTGGTACACAGCGATCAGACGTGTGGAGTACCGGGTCGATCGGCGACGTGGAACCTCCATCTCATCCGCGACGCCATCGCCTGGGTGGAGGACAGGAACCTCCCTCTCCTGCTGGTCAGCTTGGACCAGGAGAAAGCCTTTGACCGGGTAGATCACCGCTTCCTGTTTCAAGTATTGGGTAAGTTTGGCTTTGGACCCAATTATCTGGGGTGGTTACACACTTTGTATAACGAAGTTGGAAGCCATGTTGTTATCAATGGCTTCCTGAGTGACTTGGTGCCCCAGCTGAGTGGAGTGAGGCAGGGATGTCCCCTCTCCCCCCTCCTCTACGCGCTCTATATAGAGCCACTGGCGTGCGCCATTCGCACCCACCCCGGGGTCGATGGCCTTCTTATCCCAGGAAGTCGGGGGAAAACTGTTAAACTGACCCAGTACGCAGACGACACCACCCTTTTCGTCTGCTCGGATCAGTCTCTCGGTCATGCCATGAGCCTTGTTCATGCATTCGGTAGGGCCTCCGGCGCGACGCTCAACCTCAGTAAGTCGGTGGCCAAGTATTTCGGCAGCTGGAAGGCGAGGGAGGACGTCGCAGGTGGTCTCACCCTCTGTGACGGACCTCTCAAAGTGTTGGGGGTCAACTTCCTTTCGGATGGTGCCGCCCGTTTGAACTGGGAGGGGCGGTTGGCGATCGCCAGGCGGAAGATCGGACTGTGGAAGTCCAGGTCCCTGTCCTTCCAAGGTAAGGTTTTAGCCTTAAAAGTGGATATTCTTCCCACCCTGCTCTACCTTGCACATGTGTACCCTTTGCCCCGCTTCATGCGCAGAGGCCTGACGAAGGACGTTTTCAACCTCGTCTGGGGGGGCAGGTACGAGTACGTGCGTAGGGAAGTGATGTATCTCGGAAAGGACAGTGGGGGGAGGGATGTTATTGACTTTCCTCTCAAGCTTGACTGCCTGTTCTTCTCGCAGCTCTGCGCGCGCCTGGCAGCTCCCCTCGAGCACCCCCATCAGCACTTTGTGCGTCTGTGGCTGGCTCTCCCCATGAGACGTCTGGTGGCGTCGTGGACCAACCTCGGCCCCAAGGCTGAGACCCTGCCGGCCCACTACAGCTACGCTGTCAAGTGGAGTAAGTCTTTTCCGGCAGGTGTCAAGACAGAGGCCTTGACCAAGCATAGAGCGCTTTACAGGGCTTTGCTTGGTCATAGGGATACTCGGGCCATGCTGGGCCTGGAGGAAGGCACATGGGCGAGAATCCAGCCTAAGGGTTTGGATCACAGGCTGCAGGACCTGAACTGGCAGTGCCTTCATGGTAAGCTGCCAGTCAGGGACGTCTTACATAGGCATAAGCTGACCAGACACCCCCGCTGCCCCAGGCCCGAGTGCAGTGAGGATGAGACCATCAGGCACGTGTTTTGGGACTGTGGGCATGCACAGAGAGTTTGGGGGTTGGTAGCGGGCCTGTGTGGACGTGTGGACCCGCAGCCCGGTCTGACCTACGACAAGGTGTTGAAGGGGTGGGACCCCAACCTCCATAACCCCTTCGGCCCCTGGATGTGGCTGCTGGTCAGCATTACCAAGCGGGAGCTGTGGAATGCCAGGACCGCGCTCATCCGCAGAGGGGTTCATCTGGAGGCACAAGGGGTATTCCGTAAAATCCGGGCCGACTTGGGTTTCAGGATGGAGACTGACGTCATCCAGCGGGGCTATCACGAGGCCAAGGAGAGGTGGAAGGGCCTCTTTTGGCTTTAGCCCCGTTTCGTTTAGGTGGTGACGCTCCATTCTACAGGGTTGACGTGACGCACTTTTCTGAAGCACACAGGAGGTACTTCGGGTTTTAGGTGAGTGTGCTTTGTTGTTTTTGTGCGTGTGTTTTAATTAAAATGTTTTTAACTAACAGCATGTGCATAATCAATTAAGCATGGTTTTGGTTGATCTTTTTTAGCACTTATTTATTAATATTAATAATCATTGTATTTATTAACATCTAACATTTTACTTGTTGTGCTGTATATTAAGTGATTGACCATGTTTTATTCCCGAGGTGCTGATTTTAAGTGTTTGGAAATATGTATGACCCTGTCTCAACCTGACCCTGGCGTAGAGGTTGGAGGTCGGCGGGTGTGTTCCTCTTTTAATGGTTTTAGTTTTTAATAGGTGGCATTTATGGTGACATTTTATTTTTGTAAATGGCCATTTAATTGTAGTTGTGTTTTAATTGTTATTGTAACGTATTGGTGGTTTTATAGTTGTGTGTCTTTTTGCAGTTCTGGAGAGGTTTTGTTTAATGTTGTTTTAATAATGCTCTGTTTTGTATAGCATATATAAGTAGCACTGTGTGTTGAGAATGTTTTAGCCTTTTATAAAGTATTTATGGATATATATTTTTACTAATTTGTGAACCTAAAAGGCTGTTTTATTATGTTTTGATTACAGTGCTAATTGATGCTAATTGATGTATATATGCTTTGTGTATTGGTATGATTTTAATTGTTGTACAGAACTGTTTAATAAAGTATTGGAAAAAAAAAAAAAAAAATCTGTTCTTATCAGTTTAATATCTGATACGTCCCCCATGGAGGGGACCACATATTAAACGGATTTTTGGAACAGGGAGCCGGAAGTGGGGCTTGCCCCGTCCGCTCCACGCATCGACCCGGTATTGCAGTGCTTCCGGGAATGGTGCACCTCTACTGCCCCCTGTTGTCGAAAGGCAGAACTGACTGACTGACTGACTGACTGACTGAGTGAGTGAGTGAGTGAGTGAGTGAGTGAGTGAGTGAGTGACTAATAGACTGAGTGCTGTGAGGGGGGGGGCCCTGTCTGTGCGTGGCCCCCGTTTCCCGCCGTTTTTCTTTTTTTTTTTTTTTTTTTTTTTTTTTTTTAAAGGAAGGTGACACACTGTTTGTGCGGTGGACAGCTGCGCTGAGGTAAGGCATGATGTCATCTTTGCCTTTTGAATTTCCCCTCATGTTTGTTAAAATGATTGCTGTCTTTTGAGAGGACAGGAGGACAGGGAGGAGTCGGGGCCCCGAGGACGGCGGCTGCGACGCCCCTGGGCATTCTACTCCGAGCGGGGGCGTCACGCAGGCCCGGCTAACGGCGACGGGCTTGGCGGCGGCCCCATATCGACTCGGGTCTCTCTTCATCCCGTATAAATCTTTCGCCTTTTACTAAAGATTTCCGTGGAGAGGGATAGCGATGAGTTCATGGTATTTTTGGAGGCTCTGCCCAAGCAGAGCTGCACTGCTGCTGTCAAAGGAAGACTGGGCCCGGCTTAGCGGCTGGCGTTAGGTGCCCGGTGGCGCGGCTGTGGTCTCCCTGGATCACGCGTGGACTCGCCGGGCGACACCTGCCAGAGGGGCTGGTGAGGGCTGAGCCGCGCCAGCTCCGTCGGCATCCCGCATGCCGGCGCCCGGCGGGGCGCAATTTGTGGGTATCGCTTCTCGGCCTTTTGGCTAAGATCAAGTGTAGTATCTGTTCTTATCAGTTTAATATCTGATACGTCCCCCATGGAGGGGACCACATATTAAACGGATTTTTGGAACAGGGAGCCGGAAGTGGGGCTTGCCCCGTCCGCTCCACGCATCGACCCGGTATTGCAGTGCTTCCGGGAATGGTGCACCTCTACTGCCCCCTGTTGTCGAAAGGCAGAACTGACTGACTGACTGACTGAGTGAGTGAGTGAGTGACTAATAGACTGAGTGCTGTGAGGGGGGGGGCCCTGTCTGTGCGTGGCCCCCGTTTCCCGCCGTTTTTCTTTTTTTTTTTTTTTTTTTTTTTTTTTTTTAAAGGAAGGTGACACACTGTTTGTGCGGTGGACAGCTGCGCTGAGGTAAGGCATGATGTCATCTTTGCCTTTTGAATTTCCCCTCATGTTTGTTAAAATGATTGCTGTCTTTTGAGAGGACAGGAGGACAGGGAGGAGTCGGGGCCCCGAGGACGGCGGCTGCGACGCCCCTGGGCATTCTACTCCGAGCGGGGGCGTCACGCAGGCCCGGCTAACGGCGACGGGCTTGGCGGCGGCCCCATATCGACTCGGGTCTCTCTTCATCCCGTATAAATCTTTCGCCTTTTACTAAAGATTTCCGTGGAGAGGGATAGCGATGAGTTCATGGTATTTTTGGAGGCTCTGCCCAAGCAGAGCTGCACTGCTGCTGTCAAAGGAAGACTGGGCCCGGCTTAGCGGCTGGCGTTAGGTGCCCGGTGGCGCGGCTGTGGTCTCCCTGGATCACGCGTGGACTCGCCGGGCGACACCTGCCAGAGGGGCTGGTGAGGGCTGAGCCGCGCCAGCTCCGTCGGCATCCCGCATGCCGGCGCCCGGCGGGGCGCAATTTGTGGGTATCGCTTCTCGGCCTTTTGGCTAAGATCAAGTGGATTTTACGCTCTTTTTATCGCTTTTAAAGGACTGCGTCGGGTTTTTTAGAGGAAGGCACGGTGACCCTAATGCGTGACCAGTAGGTGGCTTGACCGCCGCTGCCACGGGGCGACCCGTGCCTTCCTTTTAGCCTTTTATCCCTGCTTTTATTTTCGTTTTTATTAGGCTGGGGATCCCGCAGTGGCTGGTGGCCTGCCCGCCGCCCTGTTGGGTGAACTGGTGTTTTTTATTCTTAGGTGTTTTTAATAGTTTAGCATTCCTCGGCTCATCCCGGATTGGCGGACGGCAGCAGGACCACGGCGGACGTCGGGACCACGGCGGCAGGAGGACTCTGCTCCAGGAACGACGTCGGTGGACCATCCCGGATGGCGACGGCCGGCGGTGCTGCGAGGAAGCCCTTCAGCGGGCCGTGGCTGGTAGCAGGCGGTGGCCTGCGTAATACCGCCCGGTTCTGCTGGAGGGCTGAAGGGGAGGTGGGCACCTTCCCTGACCGCCTGGCCTTCATCCGGGAGGTGGCCTTCGGGGAGCTGGGCCTCCGCATGGAGGATATCCTCTGTGTGCAGCGGAATGGACCTCACCAGTTCTTCGAGGTCACCCTGTCCACCGACGAGAGTTACTCCAAGGTCCTGGAGCGGAGCAAGGAGAGGGCCCAGTACCCTCTCCTGGGTCAGTATACCATCGAGCCGCTGTGGTGGCCCGACAAGCGAGTGATAACTGTACATTGTTTCAATCCTCATATCACCGCCGAGGCCGTCCGCCAGTTCCTGAACAAGTATGTGGACCTCCTTCCTGGCCACAAGGACATTCGGGATGAGCTGGGGATCTGGACTGGTCGACGCCAGTTCCAGGCCCGCCTGCGCCTGGACGCTAATGGCGCGGGCGGTTTTAGTCATCCCCCAGCCTATTTTAATTTGCAGGGTAACAAGGCTTACTTGTTTTATTCTGGACAGCCTCCCTTCTGCCGACAGTGCCATAGTTTTGGACACACTCTGGAGGGGTGCGCCAACCTGCGCTGTCGGAACTGCCTGGAGCCGGGGCATATGGCCAGGGACTGCAAGGGCCCCCGTCGCTGTATCCACTGTAACGGTGAGGACCATCTGGCTCGTTCCTGCCCTCAACGGAAAACATCATACGCCGACGCTCTGTCAGGCAGCAGAGTCGTCGGCAAGGAGAGTGGTGGGGGAGCGCAAGCCCCCACATTAGGGCAGGAACAGCCGGCGGCGGGGGCAGGAGGAGAAGCCCTGGCCGAGGTGGAGGAGGCCCCAGGGACAGTCACAGCGATGCAGGAGGGGTCTCCAGTCCTGGCTCCGGGCGTCAGCAGCAGGAGGAGGAAGAGCGGCGCATCCCCCCGGAGGAGGAAGAAGAGCAGAAGGGAGGTACAACCCGACGCTTCCAGCCCTCCGGCTGCCACCTTGCCAGCAGTGGCGGCCGGGGACCAAGGCCGAGAGAGTCCCCCCTCCCCGACGTTGGGGGCCCCCCATCTGGTGTGGGACTTGGGACAGTCCCCTGCGCCCCCCCAGGAGTACAGTAGTGTACAGGACAAAGCCAATGAACAGGAGTACCTGGGGGGGCTGGAACTGGGGGGCCTTTTGGGTTTGACTGAGGAGGGGGGGCAGTAACGCGGTATTGTTTTTTAATGGCTGGCTTTTATTATTTTAGTGTGTTGTTTTTAATTGTATTTTACCTTTTTAACATTTCATGGCCAATTTTAATATTGTCACCTTGAATGTCAGGGGTTTGAGGAACGTTTTAAAGCGCACATCTGTTTTTAATCAGCTGGCATCTTCTCCCTTCAGCATTTGTTTTCTGCAGGAAGTCCACCTCCGGGACCAGCGGGACGAGGCTCTCTTTTCACGACAATGGAAGAGGGGTAGATCCTACTGGAGCGTAGGTGGTGTCCACTCCTCAGGCGTCGGGATCCTTTTTGGCGACCGCGCCTTTGAAGAAGTAAGATCGTTTACCGTTCTTCAAGGTAGGGTTTTGGGGGTGGACGCCACATGGAGGGGACAGCGCCTCCGGGCCATATGTGTCTACGCTCCAGTGGAGGCCTCATCCCGTATAACTCTCTTTGAAGAGGTGTCCCCGTTCTGTGTCACAGATCGACACTTGATTTTAGGAGGGGACTTTAACATCTCGTTGGAGGGTAGACAGGATGTCAGCTCTGGGCACTTTCGCCATTTTATTCGTTCCTTTAAACTTGTTGATGGTTTTAAGACATGCAACCCCAGCATGCCGGGCTTCACCTGGCATAATAGTCGCGGAGCTAGCAGTCGCATCGATTACATTTTAGCCTCACCCCCCGTTGTTTTTAAAAAGGTGTCCCTCTCCCCACAGTGGCCCACTGACCATTTGGCAGTGGAGGCCACTGTTTCCATAGACGCCCCTGAATATGGGGGCGGCTATTGGAAAATGAACCTGCAGATCCTGGAGGAGAGCGATTTTAGACACCTTTTTTTAGATCACTTCTCCGAGTGGCAGAAGGACAAGCCTACCTTCCCCTCCGTGGCTGAATGGTGGGAGAGTGTGAAGGATAGGATCCGAACCTTCTCCATGCAGTACAGCAAGCAGCGCAGGATGGAGAAGAAATTCTCCATTCTGCAGCTGGAGAGAAGGTTGCGGGATGAATACGCCGCTCACAACAACGGGGGCGCCATCGATCACGAGCGACTGCTTGGCATAAAGGGTGAGCTGAGGCGCCTGCATGAACAGGCTGCCTCGGCCCTAATGCTCCGCGACAAAATGTGCCTGTTGGAAAACAATGAAAAGTGCAACGCCTTTTTTTTCCAGAGAGCCAGGGAAGCCCGGGAGGAGAAGAGCTTTGTCTCTCTCCGTGCCTCAAATAGCAACAAGGTAACTACAACATCAGACATGCTGGAGGTTGCAAAATTGTTTTATTGTGATCTTTTTAAGGTTAGGGACACGGACCCGGTTGCAGGGGAGCGGTTCCTAGACAACATCTCACCTTGTCTTCCCAGTGACATTCGTGACGGCTTAGAAGCCCCCATCACCTTGGCCGAGCTGACCGCAGTGCTTGGCAAGATGAACCGCCGCAAGGTACCGGGCCTTGATGGGCTCCCGGTGGAATTTTATTCCACCTTTTGGGATGTCCTCGGGCCGGAATTACTGCAGGTTGTAGAGGACGTTCAGCGCCGGGGTTTGCTCACTAGGAGCATGAGGTCAGGGGTTCTTTCTCTGTTGCACAAGAAGGGCGATCGTGCCGACCTTGGCAACTGGAGGCCCCTGACCATGCTTTGTGTAGACACAAAGCTCATCGCAAAGACCCTTACCGAACGCCTGAAGAAGGCCATGGCTCATCTGGTACACAGCGATCAGACGTGTGGAGTACCGGGTCGATCGGCGACGTGGAACCTCCATCTCATCCGCGACGCCATCGCCTGGGTGGAGGACAGGAACCTCCCTCTCCTGCTGGTCAGCTTGGACCAGGAGAAAGCCTTTGACCGGGTAGATCACCGCTTCCTGTTTCAAGTATTGGGTAAGTTTGGCTTTGGACCCAATTATCTGGGGTGGTTACACACTTTGTATAACGAAGTTGGAAGCCATGTTGTTATCAATGGCTTCCTGAGTGACTTGGTGCCCCAGCTGAGTGGAGTGAGGCAGGGATGTCCCCTCTCCCCCCTCCTCTACGCGCTCTATATAGAGCCACTGGCGTGCGCCATTCGCACCCACCCCGGGGTCGATGGCCTTCTTATCCCAGGAAGTCGGGGGAAAACTGTTAAACTGACCCAGTACGCAGACGACACCACCCTTTTCGTCTGCTCGGATCAGTCTCTCGGTCATGCCATGAGCCTTGTTCATGCATTCGGTAGGGCCTCCGGCGCGACGCTCAACCTCAGTAAGTCGGTGGCCAAGTATTTCGGCAGCTGGAAGGCGAGGGAGGACGTCGCAGGTGGTCTCACCCTCTGTGACGGACCTCTCAAAGTGTTGGGGGTCAACTTCCTTTCGGATGGTGCCGCCCGTTTGAACTGGGAGGGGCGGTTGGCGATCGCCAGGCGGAAGATCGGACTGTGGAAGTCCAGGTCCCTGTCCTTCCAAGGTAAGGTTTTAGCCTTAAAAGTGGATATTCTTCCCACCCTGCTCTACCTTGCACATGTGTACCCTTTGCCCCGCTTCATGCGCAGAGGCCTGACGAAGGACGTTTTCAACCTCGTCTGGGGGGGCAGGTACGAGTACGTGCGTAGGGAAGTGATGTATCTCGGAAAGGACAGTGGGGGGAGGGATGTTATTGACTTTCCTCTCAAGCTTGACTGCCTGTTCTTCTCGCAGCTCTGCGCGCGCCTGGCAGCTCCCCTCGAGCACCCCCATCAGCACTTTGTGCGTCTGTGGCTGGCTCTCCCCATGAGACGTCTGGTGGCGTCGTGGACCAACCTCGGCCCCAAGGCTGAGACCCTGCCGGCCCACTACAGCCACGCTGTCAAGTGGAGTAAGTCTTTTCCGGCAGGTGTCAAGACAGAGGCCTTGACCAAGCATAGAGCGCTTTACAGGGCTTTGCTTGGTCATAGGGATACTCGGGCCATGCTGGGCCTGGAGGAAGGCACATGGGCGAGAATCCAGCCTAAGGGTTTGGATCACAGGCTGCAGGACCTGAACTGGCAGTGCCTTCATGGTAAGCTGCCAGTCAGGGACGTCTTACATAGGCATAAGCTGACCAGACACCCCCGCTGCCCCAGGCCCGAGTGCAGTGAGGATGAGACCATCAGGCACGTGTTTTGGGACTGTGGGCATGCACAGAGAGTTTGGGGGTTGGTAGCGGGCCTGTGTGGACGTGTGGACCCGCAGCCCGGTCTGACCTACGACAAGGTGTTGAAGGGGTGGGACCCCAACCTCCATAACCCCTTCGGCCCCTGGATGTGGCTGCTGGTCAGCATTACCAAGCGGGAGCTGTGGAATGCCAGGACCGCGCTCATCCGCAGAGGGGTTCATCTGGAGGCACAAGGGGTATTCCGTAAAATCCGGGCCGACTTGGGTTTCAGGATGGAGACTGACGTCATCCAGCGGGGCTATCACGAGGCCAAGGAGAGGTGGAAGGGCCTCTTTTGGCTTTAGCCCCGTTTCGTTTAGGTGGTGACGCTCCATTCTACAGGGTTGACGTGACGCACTTTTCTGAAGCACACAGGAGGTACTTCGGGTTTTAGGTGAGTGTGCTTTGTTGTTTTTGTGCGTGTGTTTTAATTAAAATGTTTTTAACTAACAGCATGTGCATAATCAATTAAGCATGGTTTTGGTTGATCTTTTTTAGCACTTATTTATTAATATTAATAATCATTGTATTTATTAACATCTAACATTTTACTTGTTGTGCTGTATATTAAGTGATTGACCATGTTTTATTCCCGAGGTGCTGATTTTAAGTGTTTGGAAATATGTATGACCCTGTCTCAACCTGACCCTGGCGTAGAGGTTGGAGGTCGGCGGGTGTGTTCCTCTTTTAATGGTTTTAGTTTTTAATAGGTGGCATTTATGGTGACATTTTATTTTTGTAAATGGCCATTTAATTGTAGTTGTGTTTTAATTGTTATTGTAACGTATTGGTGGTTTTATAGTTGTGTGTCTTTTTGCAGTTCTGGAGAGGTTTTGTTTAATGTTGTTTTAATAATGCTCTGTTTTGTATAGCATATATAAGTAGCACTGTGTGTTGAGAATGTTTTAGCCTTTTATAAAGTATTTATGGATATATATTTTTACTAATTTGTGAACCTAAAAGGCTGTTTTATTATGTTTTGATTACAGTGCTAATTGATGCTAATTGATGTATATATGCTTTGTGTATTGGTATGATTTTAATTGTTGTACAGAACTGTTTAATAAAGTATTGGAAAAAAAAAAAAATCTGTTCTTATCAGTTTAATATCTGATACGTCCCCCATGGAGGGGACCACATATTAAACGGATTTTTGGAACAGGGAGCCGGAAGTGGGGCTTGCCCCGTCCGCTCCACGCATCGACCCGGTATTGCAGTGCTTCCGGGAATGGTGCACCTCTACTGCCCCCTGTTGTCGAAAGGCAGAACTGACTGACTGACTGACTGACTGAGTGAGTGAGTGAGTGAGTGAGTGAGTGAGTGACTAATAGACTGAGTGCTGTGAGGGGGGGGGCCCTGTCTGTGCGTGGCCCCCGTTTCCCGCCGTTTTTCTTTTTTTTTTTTTTTTTTTTTTTTTTTTTTAAAGGAAGGTGACACACTGTTTGTGCGGTGGACAGCTGCGCTGAGGTAAGGCATGATGTCATCTTTGCCTTTTGAATTTCCCCTCATGTTTGTTAAAATGATTGCTGTCTTTTGAGAGGACAGGAGGACAGGGAGGAGTCGGGGCCCCGAGGACGGCGGCTGCGACGCCCCTGGGCATTCTACTCCGAGCGGGGGCGTCACGCAGGCCCGGCTAACGGCGACGGGCTTGGCGGCGGCCCCATATCGACTCGGGTCTCTCTTCATCCCGTATAAATCTTTCGCCTTTTACTAAAGATTTCCGTGGAGAGGGATAGCGATGAGTTCATGGTATTTTTGGAGGCTCTGCCCAAGCAGAGCTGCACTGCTGCTGTCAAAGGAAGACTGGGCCCGGCTTAGCGGCTGGCGTTAGGTGCCCGGTGGCGCGGCTGTGGTCTCCCTGGATCACGCGTGGACTCGCCGGGCGACACCTGCCAGAGGGGCTGGTGAGGGCTGAGCCGCGCCAGCTCCGTCGGCATCCCGCATGCCGGCGCCCGGCGGGGCGCAATTTGTGGGTATCGCTTCTCGGCCTTTTGGCTAAGATCAAGTGGATTTTACGCTCTTTTTATCGCTTTTAAAGGACTGCGTCGGGTTTTTTAGAGGAAGGCACGGTGACCCTAATGCGTGACCAGTAGGTGGCTTGACCGCCGCTGCCACGGGGCGACCCGTGCCTTCCTTTTAGCCTTTTATCCCTGCTTTTATTTTCGTTTTTATTAGGCTGGGGATCCCGCAGTGGCTGGTGGCCTGCCCGCCGCCCTGTTGGGTGAACTGGTGTTTTTTATTCTTAGGTGTTTTTAATAGTTTAGCATTCCTCGGCTCATCCCGGATTGGCGGACGGCAGCAGGACCACGGCGGACGTCGGGACCACGGCGGCAGGAGGACTCTGCTCCAGGAACGACGTCGGTGGACCATCCCGGATGGCGACGGCCGGCGGTGCTGCGAGGAAGCCCTTCAGCGGGCCGTGGCTGGTAGCAGGCGGTGGCCTGCGTAATACCGCCCGGTTCTGCTGGAGGGCCGAAGGGGAGGTGGGCACCTTCCCTGACCGCCTGGCCTTCATCCGGGAGGTGGCCTTCGGGGAGCTGGGCCTCCGCATGGAGGATATCCTCTGTGTGCAGCGGAATGGACCTCACCAGTTCTTCGAGGTCACCCTGTCCACCGACGAGAGTTACTCCAAGGTCCTGGAGCGGAGCAAGGAGAGGGCCCAGTACCCTCTCCTGGGTCAGTATACCATCGAGCCGCTGTGGTGGCCCGACAAGCGAGTGATAACTGTACATTGTTTCAATCCTCATATCACCGCCGAGGCCGTCCGCCAGTTCCTGAACAAGTATGTGGACCTCCTTCCTGGCCACAAGGACATTCGGGATGAGCTGGGGATCTGGACTGGTCGACGCCAGTTCCAGGCCCGCCTGCGCCTGGACGCTAATGGCGCGGGCGGTTTTAGTCATCCCCCAGCCTATTTTAATTTGCAGGGTAACAAGGCTTACTTGTTTTATTCTGGACAGCCTCCCTTCTGCCGACAGTGCCATAGTTTTGGACACACTCTGGAGGGGTGCGCCAACCTGCGCTGTCGGAACTGCCTGGAGCCGGGGCATATGGCCAGGGACTGCAAGGGCCCCCGTCGCTGTATCCACTGTAACGGTGAGGACCATCTGGCTCGTTCCTGCCCTCAACGGAAAACATCATACGCCGACGCTCTGTCAGGCAGCAGAGTCGTCGGCAAGGAGAGTGGTGGGGGAGCGCAAGCCCCCACATTAGGGCAGGAACAGCCGGCGGCGGGGGCAGGAGGAGAAGCCCTGGCCGAGGTGGAGGAGGCCCCAGGGACAGTCACAGCGATGCAGGAGGGGTCTCCAGTCCTGGCTCCGGGCGTCAGCAGCAGGAGGAGGAAGAGCGGCGCATCCCCCCGGAGGAGGAAGAAGAGCAGAAGGGAGGTACAACCCGACGCTTCCAGCCCTCCGGCTGCCACCTTGCCAGCAGTGGCGGCCGGGGACCAAGGCCGAGAGAGTCCCCCCTCCCCGACGTTGGGGGCCCCCCATCTGGTGTGGGACTTGGGACAGTCCCCTGCGCCCCCCCAGGAGTACAGTAGTGTACAGGACAAAGCCAATGAACAGGAGTACCTGGGGGGGCTGGAACTGGGGGGCCTTTTGGGTTTGACTGAGGAGGGGGGGCAGTAACGCGGTATTGTTTTTTAATGGCTGGCTTTTATTATTTTAGTGTGTTGTTTTTAATTGTATTTTACCTTTTTAACATTTCATGGCCAATTTTAATATTGTCACCTTGAATGTCAGGGGTTTGAGGAACGTTTTAAAGCGCACATCTGTTTTTAATCAGCTGGCATCTTCTCCCTTCAGCATTTGTTTTCTGCAGGAAGTCCACCTCCGGGACCAGCGGGACGAGGCTCTCTTTTCACGACAATGGAAGAGGGGTAGATCCTACTGGAGCGTAGGTGGTGTCCACTCCTCAGGCGTCGGGATCCTTTTTGGCGACCGCGCCTTTGAAGAAGTAAGATCGTTTACCGTTCTTCAAGGTAGGGTTTTGGGGGTGGACGCCACATGGAGGGGACAGCGCCTCCGGGCCATATGTGTCTACGCTCCAGTGGAGGCCTCGTCCCGTATAACTCTCTTTGAAGAGTTGTCCCCGTTCTGTGTCACAGATCGACACTTGATTTTAGGAGGGGACTTTAACATCTCGTTGGAGGGTAGACAGGATGTCAGCTCTGGGCACTTTCGCCATTTTATTCGTTCCTTTAAACTTGTTGATGGTTTTAAGACATGCAACCCCAGCATGCCGGGCTTCACCTGGCATAATAGTCGCGGAGCTAGCAGTCGCATCGATTACATTTTAGCCTCACCCCCCGTTGTTTTTAAAAAGGTGTCCCTCTCCCCACAGTGGCCCACTGACCATTTGGCAGTGGAGGCCACTGTTTCCATAGACGCCCCTGAATATGGGGGCGGCTATTGGAAAATGAACCTGCAGATCCTGGAGGAGAGCGATTTTAGACACCTTTTTTTAGATCACTTCTCCGAGTGGCAGAAGGACAAGCCTACCTTCCCCTCCGTGGCTGAATGGTGGGAGAGTGTGAAGGATAGGATCCGAACCTTCTCCATGCAGTACAGCAAGCAGCGCAGGATGGAGAAGAAATTCTCCATTCTGCAGCTGGAGAGAAGGTTGCGGGATGAATACGCCGCTCACAACAACGGGGGCGCCATCGATCACGAGCGACTGCTTGGCATAAAGGGTGAGCTGAGGCGCCTGCATGAACAGGCTGCCTCGGCCCTAATGCTCCGCGACAAAATGTGCCTGTTGGAAAACAATGAAAAGTGCAACGCCTTTTTTTTCCAGAGAGCCAGGGAAGCCCGGGAGGAGAAGAGCTTTGTCTCTCTCCGTGCCTCAAATAGCAACAAGGTAACTACAACATCAGACATGCTGGAGGTTGCAAAATTGTTTTATTGTGATCTTTTTAAGGTTAGGGACACGGACCCGGTTGCAGGGGAGCGGTTCCTAGACAACATCTCACCTTGTCTTCCCAGTGACATTCGTGACGGCTTAGAAGCCCCCATCACCTTGGCCGAGCTGACCGCAGTGCTTGGCAAGATGAACCGCCGCAAGGTACCGGGCCTTGATGGGCTCCCGGTGGAATTTTATTCCACCTTTTGGGATGTCCTCGGGCCGGAATTACTGCAGGTTGTAGAGGACGTTCAGCGCCGGGGTTTGCTCACTAGGAGCATGAGGTCAGGGGTTCTTTCTCTGTTGCACAAGAAGGGCGATCGTGCCGACCTTGGCAACTGGAGGCCCCTGACCATGCTTTGTGTAGACACAAAGCTCATCGCAAAGACCCTTACCGAACGCCTGAAGAAGGCCATGGCTCATCTGGTACACAGCGATCAGACGTGTGGAGTACCGGGTCGATCGGCGACGTGGAACCTCCATCTCATCCGCGACGCCATCGCCTGGGTGGAGGACAGGAACCTCCCTCTCCTGCTGGTCAGCTTGGACCAGGAGAAAGCCTTTGACCGGGTAGATCACCGCTTCCTGTTTCAAGTATTGGGTAAGTTTGGCTTTGGACCCAATTATCTGGGGTGGTTACACACTTTGTATAACGAAGTTGGAAGCCATGTTGTTATCAATGGCTTCCTGAGTGACTTGGTGCCCCAGCTGAGTGGAGTGAGGCAGGGATGTCCCCTCTCCCCCCTCCTCTACGCGCTCTATATAGAGCCACTGGCGTGCGCCATTCGCACCCACCCCGGGGTCGATGGCCTTCTTATCCCAGGAAGTCGGGGGAAAACTGTTAAACTGACCCAGTACGCAGACGACACCACCCTTTTCGTCTGCTCGGATCAGTCTCTCGGTCATGCCATGAGCCTTGTTCATGCATTCGGTAGGGCCTCCGGCGCGACGCTCAACCTCAGTAAGTCGGTGGCCAAGTATTTCGGCAGCTGGAAGGCGAGGGAGGACGTCGCAGGTGGTCTCACCCTCTGTGACGGACCTCTCAAAGTGTTGGGGGTCAACTTCCTTTCGGATGGTGCCGCCCGTTTGAACTGGGAGGGGCGGTTGGCGATCGCCAGGCGGAAGATCGGACTGTGGAAGTCCAGGTCCCTGTCCTTCCAAGGTAAGGTTTTAGCCTTAAAAGTGGATATTCTTCCCACCCTGCTCTACCTTGCACATGTGTACCCTTTGCCCCGCTTCATGCGCAGAGGCCTGACGAAGGACGTTTTCAACCTCGTCTGGGGGGGCAGGTACGAGTACGTGCGTAGGGAAGTGATGTATCTCGGAAAGGACAGTGGGGGGAGGGATGTTATTGACTTTCCTCTCAAGCTTGACTGCCTGTTCTTCTCGCAGCTCTGCGCGCGCCTGGCAGCTCCCCTCGAGCACCCCCATCAGCACTTTGTGCGTCTGTGGCTGGCTCTCCCCATGAGACGTCTGGTGGCGTCGTGGACCAACCTCGGCCCCAAGGCTGAGACCCTGCCGGCCCACTACAGCTACGCTGTCAAGTGGAGTAAGTCTTTTCCGGCAGGTGTCAAGACAGAGGCCTTGACCAAGCATAGAGCGCTTTACAGGGCTTTGCTTGGTCATAGGGATACTCGGGCCATGCTGGGCCTGGAGGAAGGCACATGGGCGAGAATCCAGCCTAAGGGTTTGGATCACAGGCTGCAGGACCTGAACTGGCAGTGCCTTCATGGTAAGCTGCCAGTCAGGGACGTCTTACATAGGCATAAGCTGACCAGACACCCCCGCTGCCCCAGGCCCGAGTGCAGTGAGGATGAGACCATCAGGCACGTGTTTTGGGACTGTGGGCATGCACAGAGAGTTTGGGGGTTGGTAGCGGGCCTGTGTGGACGTGTGGACCCGCAGCCCGGTCTGACCTACGACAAGGTGTTGAAGGGGTGGGACCCCAACCTCCATAACCCCTTCGGCCCCTGGATGTGGCTGCTGGTCAGCATTACCAAGCGGGAGCTGTGGAATGCCAGGACCGCGCTCATCCGCAGAGGGGTTCATCTGGAGGCACAAGGGGTATTCCGTAAAATCCGGGCCGACTTGGGTTTCAGGATGGAGACTGACGTCATCCAGCGGGGCTATCACGAGGCCAAGGAGAGGTGGAAGGGCCTCTTTTGGCTTTAGCCCCGTTTCGTTTAGGTGGTGACGCTCCATTCTACAGGGTTGACGTGACGCACTTTTCTGAAGCACACAGGAGGTACTTCGGGTTTTAGGTGAGTGTGCTTTGTTGTTTTTGTGCGTGTGTTTTAATTAAAATGTTTTTAACTAACAGCATGTGCATAATCAATTAAGCATGGTTTTGGTTGATCTTTTTTAGCACTTATTTATTAATATTAATAATCATTGTATTTATTAACATCTAACATTTTACTTGTTGTGCTGTATATTAAGTGATTGACCATGTTTTATTCCCGAGGTGCTGATTTTAAGTGTTTGGAAATATGTATGACCCTGTCTCAACCTGACCCTGGCGTAGAGGTTGGAGGTCGGCGGGTGTGTTCCTCTTTTAATGGTTTTAGTTTTTAATAGGTGGCATTTATGGTGACATTTTATTTTTGTAAATGGCCATTTAATTGTAGTTGTGTTTTAATTGTTATTGTAACGTATTGGTGGTTTTATAGTTGTGTGTCTTTTTGCAGTTCTGGAGAGGTTTTGTTTAATGTTGTTTTAATAATGCTCTGTTTTGTATAGCATATATAAGTAGCACTGTGTGTTGAGAATGTTTTAGCCTTTTATAAAGTATTTATGGATATATATTTTTACTAATTTGTGAACCTAAAAGGCTGTTTTATTATGTTTTGATTACAGTGCTAATTGATGCTAATTGATGTATATATGCTTTGTGTATTGGTATGATTTTAATTGTTGTACAGAACTGTTTAATAAAGTATTGGAAAAAAAAAAAAAAAAATCTGTTCTTATCAGTTTAATATCTGATACGTCCCCCATGGAGGGGACCACATATTAAACGGATTTTTGGAACAGGGAGCCGGAAGTGGGGCTTGCCCCGTCCGCTCCACGCATCGACCCGGTATTGCAGTGCTTCCGGGAATGGTGCACCTCTACTGCCCCCTGTTGTCGAAAGGCAGAACTGACTGACTGACTGACTGACTGACTGAGTGAGTGAGTGAGTGAGTGAGTGACTAATAGACTGAGTGCTGTGAGGGGGGGGGCCCTGTCTGTGCGTGGCCCCCGTTTCCCGCCGTTTTTCTTTTTTTTTTTTTTTTTTTTTTTTTTTTTTAAAGGAAGGTGACACACTGTTTGTGCGGTGGACAGCTGCGCTGAGGTAAGGCATGATGTCATCTTTGCCTTTTGAATTTCCCCTCATGTTTGTTAAAATGATTGCTGTCTTTTGAGAGGACAGGAGGACAGGGAGGAGTCGGGGCCCCGAGGACGGCGGCTGCGACGCCCCTGGGCATTCTACTCCGAGCGGGGGCGTCACGCAGGCCCGGCTAACGGCGACGGGCTTGGCGGCGGCCCCATATCGACTCGGGTCTCTCTTCATCCCGTATAAATCTTTCGCCTTTTACTAAAGATTTCCGTGGAGAGGGATAGCGATGAGTTCATGGTATTTTTGGAGGCTCTGCCCAAGCAGAGCTGCACTGCTGCTGTCAAAGGAAGACTGGGCCCGGCTTAGCGGCTGGCGTTAGGTGCCCGGTGGCGCGGCTGTGGTCTCCCTGGATCACGCGTGGACTCGCCGGGCGACACCTGCCAGAGGGGCTGGTGAGGGCTGAGCCGCGCCAGCTCCGTCGGCATCCCGCATGCCGGCGCCCGGCGGGGCGCAATTTGTGGGTATCGCTTCTCGGCCTTTTGGCTAAGATCAAGTGTAGTATCTGTTCTTATCAGTTTAATATCTGATACGTCCCCCATGGAGGGGACCACATATTAAACGGATTTTTGGAACAGGGAGCCGGAAGTGGGGCTTGCCCCGTCCGCTCCACGCATCGACCCGGTATTGCAGTGCTTCCGGGAATGGTGCACCTCTACTGCCCCCTGTTGTCGAAAGGCAGAACTGACTGACTGACTGACTGACTGACTGAGTGAGTGAGTGAGTGAGTGAGTGAGTGAGTGAGTGAGTGACTAATAGACTGAGTGCTGTGAGGGGGGGGGCCCTGTCTGTGCGTGGCCCCCGTTTCCCGCCGTTTTTCTTTTTTTTTTTTTTTTTTTTTTTTTTTTTTTAAAGGAAGGTGACACACTGTTTGTGCGGTGGACAGCTGCGCTGAGGTAAGGCATGATGTCATCTTTGCCTTTTGAATTTCCCCTCATGTTTGTTAAAATGATTGCTGTCTTTTGAGAGGACAGGAGGACAGGGAGGAGTCGGGGCCCCGAGGACGGCGGCTGCGACGCCCCTGGGCATTCTACTCCGAGCGGGGGCGTCACGCAGGCCCGGCTAACGGCGACGGGCTTGGCGGCGGCCCCATATCGACTCGGGTCTCTCTTCATCCCGTATAAATCTTTCGCCTTTTACTAAAGATTTCCGTGGAGAGGGATAGCGATGAGTTCATGGTATTTTTGGAGGCTCTGCCCAAGCAGAGCTGCACTGCTGCTGTCAAAGGAAGACTGGGCCCGGCTTAGCGGCTGGCGTTAGGTGCCCGGTGGCGCGGCTGTGGTCTCCCTGGATCACGCGTGGACTCGCCGGGCGACACCTGCCAGAGGGGCTGGTGAGGGCTGAGCCGCGCCAGCTCCGTCGGCATCCCGCATGCCGGCGCCCGGCGGGGCGCAATTTGTGGGTATCGCTTCTCGGCCTTTTGGCTAAGATCAAGTGTAGTATCTGTTCTTATCAGTTTAATATCTGATACGTCCCCCATGGAGGGGACCACATATTAAACGGATTTTTGGAACAGGGAGCCGGAAGTGGGGCTTGCCCCGTCCGCTCCACGCATCGACCCGGTATTGCAGTGCTTCCGGGAATGGTGCACCTCTACTGCCCCCTGTTGTCGAAAGGCAGAACTGACTGACTGACTGACTGACTGACTGACTGAGTGAGTGAGTGAGTGAGTGAGTGAGTGAGTGAGTGAGTGACTAATAGACTGAGTGCTGTGAGGGGGGGGGCCCTGTCTGTGCGTGGCCCCCGTTTCCCGCCGTTTTTCTTTTTTTTTTTTTTTTTTTTTTTTTTTTTTAAAGGAAGGTGACACACTGTTTGTGCGGTGGACAGCTGCGCTGAGGTAAGGCATGATGTCATCTTTGCCTTTTGAATTTCCCCTCATGTTTGTTAAAATGATTGCTGTCTTTTGAGAGGACAGGAGGACAGGGAGGAGTCGGGGCCCCGAGGACGGCGGCTGCGACGCCCCTGGGCATTCTACTCCGAGCGGGGGCGTCACGCAGGCCCGGCTAACGGCGACGGGCTTGGCGGCGGCCCCATATCGACTCGGGTCTCTCTTCATCCCGTATAAATCTTTCGCCTTTTACTAAAGATTTCCGTGGAGAGGGATAGCGATGAGTTCATGGTATTTTTGGAGGCTCTGCCCAAGCAGAGCTGCACTGCTGCTGTCAAAGGAAGACTGGGCCCGGCTTAGCGGCTGGCGTTAGGTGCCCGGTGGCGCGGCTGTGGTCTCCCTGGATCACGCGTGGACTCGCCGGGCGACACCTGCCAGAGGGGCTGGTGAGGGCTGAGCCGCGCCAGCTCCGTCGGCATCCCGCATGCCGGCGCCCGGCGGGGCGCAATTTGTGGGTATCGCTTCTCGGCCTTTTGGCTAAGATCAAGTGTAGTATCTGTTCTTATCAGTTTAATATCTGATACGTCCCCCATGGAGGGGACCACATATTAAACGGATTTTTGGAACAGGGAGCCGGAAGTGGGGCTTGCCCCGTCCGCTCCACGCATCGACCCGGTATTGCAGTGCTTCCGGGAATGGTGCACCTCTACTGCCCCCTGTTGTCGAAAGGCAGAACTGACTGACTGACTGACTGACTGACTGAGTGAGTGAGTGAGTGAGTGAGTGAGTGAGTGAGTGACTAATAGACTGAGTGCTGTGAGGGGGGGGGCCCTGTCTGTGCGTGGCCCCCGTTTCCCGCCGTTTTTCTTTTTTTTTTTTTTTTTTTTTTTTTTTTTTAAAGGAAGGTGACACACTGTTTGTGCGGTGGACAGCTGCGCTGAGGTAAGGCATGATGTCATCTTTGCCTTTTGAATTTCCCCTCATGTTTGTTAAAATGATTGCTGTCTTTTGAGAGGACAGGAGGACAGGGAGGAGTCGGGGCCCCGAGGACGGCGGCTGCGACGCCCCTGGGCATTCTACTCCGAGCGGGGGCGTCACGCAGGCCCGGCTAACGGCGACGGGCTTGGCGGCGGCCCCATATCGACTCGGGTCTCTCTTCATCCCGTATAAATCTTTCGCCTTTTACTAAAGATTTCCGTGGAGAGGGATAGCGATGAGTTCATGGTATTTTTGGAGGCTCTGCCCAAGCAGAGCTGCACTGCTGCTGTCAAAGGAAGACTGGGCCCGGCTTAGCGGCTGGCGTTAGGTGCCCGGTGGCGCGGCTGTGGTCTCCCTGGATCACGCGTGGACTCGCCGGGCGACACCTGCCAGAGGGGCTGGTGAGGGCTGAGCCGCGCCAGCTCCGTCGGCATCCCGCATGCCGGCGCCCGGCGGGGCGCAATTTGTGGGTATCGCTTCTCGGCCTTTTGGCTAAGATCAAGTGGATTTTACGCTCTTTTTATCGCTTTTAACGGACTGCGTCGGGTTTTTTAGAGGAAGGCACGGCAAACCTAATGCGTGACCAGTAGGTGGCTTGACCGCCGCTGCCACGGGGCGACCCGTGCCTTCCTTTTAGCCTTTTATCCCTGCTTTTATTTTCGTTTTTATTAGGCTGGGGATCCCGCAGTGGCTGGTGGCCTGTCCGCCGCCCTGCCGGGTGAACTGGTGTTTTTATTTTTTAGTTGCTTTTATAGTTTAGCATTCCTCGGCTCATCCCGGATTGGCGGACGGCGGCCGGACCACGGCGGACGTCGGGACCACGGCGGCAGGAGGACTCTGCTCCAGGAACGACGTCGGTGGACCATCCCGGATGTCGACGGCCGGCGGAGCTGCGAGGAAGCCCTTCAGCGGGCCGTGGCTGGTAGCAGGCGGTGGCCTGCGTAATACCGCCCGGTTCTGCTGGAGGGCCGAAGGGGAGGTAGGCACCTTCCCCGACCGCCTGGCCTTCATCCGGGAGGTGGCCTTCGGGGAGCTGGGCCTGCGCATGGAGGACATCCTGTGTGTGCAGCGGAATGGACCTTTCCAGTTCTTCGAGGTCACCCTGTCCACCGACGAGAGCTACACCAAGGTCCTGGAGCGGAGCAAGGAGAGGGCCCAGCACCCTCTCCTGGGACGATACACCGTTGAGCCGCTGTGGTGGCCCGACAAGCGGGTAATTACGGTACATTGTTTTAACCCGCATGTGTCCGGCGAAGCCGTCCGCCAGTTCTTGAACAAGTATGTGGACCTCCTTCCTGGCCACAAGGACATCCGGGATGAGCTGGGGATCTGGACTGGTCGACGCCAGTTCCAGGCCCGCCTGCGCCCGGACGCTAATGGGGCGGGCGGTTTTAGTCATCCCCCAGCCTATTTTAATCTACAGGGCAATAAGGCTTACTTGTTTTATTCCGGACAGCCTCCCTTCTGCCGACAGTGTCACACCTTTGGACATACTCTGGAGGGATGCGCCAACCTGCGCTGCCGCAACTGCCTGGAGCCGGGGCACATGGCCAGGGACTGCAAGGGCCCCCGTCGCTGCATCCACTGCAACGGTGAGGACCATCTGGCTCGTTCCTGCCCCCAACGGAAAACGTCATACGCCGACGCTCTGTTAGGCAGCAGAGCTGTCGGCAAGGAGAGTGGTGGGGGAGCGCAAGCCCCCACGTCCGGGCAGGAACAGTCGGCGGCGGGGGCAGGAGGAGATGCCCTGGCCGAGGTGGAGGAGGCCCCAGCGACAGCGACTGCAATGCAGGAGGGGTCTCCAGTCCTGGCTCCAGGTGTCAGCAGCAGGAGGAGAAAGAGCGGCGCATCCCCCCGGAGGAGGAAGAAGAGCAGAAGGGAGGCACAACCCGACGCATCCAGCCCTCCGGCTGCCACCTTGCCAGCAGTGGCGGCCGGGGACCAAGGCCGAGAGAGTCCCCCCTCCCCGACATTGGGGGCCCCCCATCTGGTGTGGGACTTGGGACAGTCCCCTGCGCCCCCCCAGGAGTACAGCAGTGTGCAGGACAAAGCAAATGAACAGGAGTACCTGGGGGGGCTGGAACTGGGGGGCCTTTTGGGTTTGACTGAGGAGGGGGGGCAGTAATGCGGTATTGTTTTTAATGGCTGGCTTTTATTATTTTAGTGTGTTGTTTGTAATTGTATTTTACCTTTTTAACATTTCATGGCCAATTTTAATATTGTCACCTTGAATGTCAGGGGTTTGAGGAACGTTTTAAAGCGCACATCTGTTTTTAATCAGCTGGCATCTTCTCCCTTCAGCATTTGTTTTCTGCAGGAAGTCCACCTCCGGGACCAGCGGGACGAGGCTCTCTTTTCACGACAATGGAAGAGGGGTAGATCCTACTGGAGCGTAGGTGGTGTCCACTCCTCAGGCGTCGGGATCCTTTTTGGCGACCGCGCCTTTGAAGAAGTAAGATCGTTTACCGTTCTTCAAGGTAGGGTTTTGGGGGTGGACGCCACATGGAGGGGACAGCGCCTCCGGGCCATATGTGTCTACGCTCCAGTGGAGGCCTCGTCCCGTATAACTCTCTTTGAAGAGTTGTCCCCGTTCTGTGTCACAGATCGACACTTGATTTTAGGAGGGGACTTTAACATCTCGTTGGAGGGTAGACAGGATGTCAGCTCTGGGCACTTTCGCCATTTTATTCGTTCCTTTAAACTTGTTGATGGTTTTAAGATATGCAACCCCAGCATGCCGGGCTTCACCTGGCACAATAGTCGCGGAGCCAGCAGTCGCATCGACTATATTTTAGCCTCACCCCCCGTTGTTTTTAAAAAGGTGTCCCTCTCCCCACAGTGGCCCACTGACCACTTGGCAGTGGAGGCCACTGTTTCCATAGACGCCCCTGAATATGGGGGTGGCTATTGGAAAATGAACCTGCAGATCCTGGAGGAGAGCGATTTTAGACACCTTTTTTTAGATCACTTCTCCGAGTGGCAGAAGGACAAGCCTACCTTCCCCTCCGTGGCCGAATGGTGGGAGAGTGTGAAGGATAGGATCCGAACCTTCTCCATGCAGTACAGCAAGCAGCGCAGGATGGAGAAGAAATTCTCCATTCTGCAGCTGGAGAGAAGGTTGCGGGATGAATACGCCGCTCACAACAGCGGGGGCACCATCGACCACGAGCGACTGCTTGATATAAAGGGTGAGCTGAGGCGCCTGCATGCACAGGCTGCCTCGGCCCAAATGCTCCGCGACAGAATGTTCTTTTTGGAAAACAATGAAAAGTGCAATACTCATTTTTTCCAGAGAGCCAGGGAAGCCCGGGAGGAGAAGACCTTTGACTCTCTCCGGGCCTTAAACGGCGATACGGTAACAACAACATCAGACATGCTGGAGGTTGCTAAATTGTTTTATCACAATCTTTTTAAGGTTAGGGACACGGACCCGGTTGCAGGGGAGCGGTTCCTAGACAACATCTCACCTTGCCTTCCCAGTGACATTCGTGACGGCTTAGAAGCCCCCATCACCTTGGCCGAGCTGACCGCAGTGCTTGGCAAGATGAACCGCCGCAAGGTACCGGGCCTTGATGGGCTCCCGGTGGAATTTTATTCCACTTTTTGGGATGTCCTCGGGCCGGAATTACTGCAGGTTGTAGAGGACGTTCAGCGCCGGGGTTTGCTCACTAGGAGCATGAGGTCAGGGGTTCTTTCTTTGTTGCACAAGAAGGGTGATCGTGCCGACCTTGGCAACTGGAGGCCCCTGACCATGCTTTGTGTAGACACAAAGCTCATCGCAAAGACCCTTACAGAACGCCTGAAGAAGGCCATGGCTCATCTGGTTCACAGCGATCAGACGTGTGGAGTACCGGGTCGATCGGCGACGTGGAACCTCCATCTCATCCGCGACGCCATCGCCTGGGTGGAGGACAGGAACCTCCCTCTCCTGCTGGTCAGCTTGGACCAGGAGAAAGCCTTCGACCGGGTAGATCACCGCTTCCTGTTTCAAGTATTGGGTAAGTTTGGCTTTGGACCCAATTACCTGGGGTGGTTACACACTTTGTATAACGAAGTTGGGAGCCATGTTGTTATCAATGGCTTCCTGAGTGACTTGGTGCCCCAGCTGAGTGGAGTGAGGCAGGGATGTCCCCTCTCCCCCCTCCTCTACGCGCTCTATATAGAGCCACTGGCGTGCGCCATTCGCACCCACCCCGGGGTCGATGGCCTTCTTATCCCAGGAAGTCGGGGGAAAACTGTTAAACTGACCCAGTACGCAGACGACACCACCCTTTTCGTCTGCTCGGATCAGTCTCTCGGTCATGCCATGAGCCTTGTTCATGCGTTCGGTAGGGCCTCCGGCGCGACGCTCAACCTCAGTAAGTCGGTGGCCAAGTATTTCGGCAGCTGGAAGGCGAGGGAGGGCGTCGCAGGGGGTCTCACCCTCTGTGACGGACCTCTCAAAGTGTTGGGGGTCAACTTCCTTTCGGATGGTGCCGCCCGTTTGAACTGGGAGGAGCGGTTGGCGATCGCCAGGCGGAAGATCGGACTGTGGAAGTCCAGGTCCCTGTCCTTCCAAGGTAAGGTCTTAGCCTTAAAAGTGGATATTCTTCCCACCCTGCTCTACCTTGCACATGTGTACCCTTTGCCCCGCTTCATGCGCAGAGGCCTGACGAGAGACGTTTTCAACCTCGTCTGGGGGGGCAGGTACGAGTACGTGCGTAGGGAAGTGATGTATCTCGGAAAGGACAGTGGGGGGAGGGATGTTATTGACTTTCCTCTCAAGCTTGACTGCCTGTTCTTCTCGCAGCTCTGCACGCGCCTGGCAGCTCCCCTCGAGCACCCCCATCAGCACTTTGTGCGTCTGTGGCTGGCTCTCCCCATGAGACGCCTGGTGGCGTCGTGGACCAACCTCGGCCCCAAGGCTGAGACCCTGCCGGCCCACTACAGCCACGCTGTCAAGTGGAGTAAGTTTATTCCGGCAGGTGTCAAGACAGAGGCCTTGACCAAGCATAGAGCGCTTTACAGGGCTTTGCTTGGTCATAGGGATACTCGGGCCATGTTGGGCCTGGAGGAAGGCACATGGGCGAGAATCCAGCCTAAGGGTTTGGATCACAGGCTGCAGGACCTGAACTGGCAGTGCCTTCATGGTAAGCTGCCAGTCAGGGACGTCTTACATAGGCATAAGCTGACCAGACACCCCCGCTGCCCCAGGGCCGAGTGCAGCGAGGATGAGACCATCAGGCACGTGTTTTGGGACTGTGGGCATGCACAGAGAGTTTGGGGGTTGGTAGCGGGCCTGTGTGGACGTGTGGACCCGCAGCCCGGTCTGACCTACGACAAGGTGTTGAAGGGGTGGGACCCCAAGCTCCATAACCCCTTCGGCCCCTGGATGTGGCTGCTGGTCAGCATTACCAAGCGAGAGCTGTGGGATGCCAGGACCGCGCTCATCCGCAGAGGGGTTCATCTGGAGGCACAAGGGGTGTTCCGTAAAATCCGGGCCGACTTGGGTTTCAGGATGGAGACTGACGTCATCCAGCGGGGCTACCACGAGGCCAAGGAGAGGTGGAAGGGCCTCTTTTGGCTTTAGCTCCGTTTCGTTTAGGTGGTGACGCTCCATTCTACAGGGTGGACATGACGCACCTTTCTGGAGCACACAGAAGGTACTTTGGGTTTTAGGTGAGTGTGCTTGGTTTTTGTGCGTGTGTTGTATTTTAAATATTTATTTATTTATTTTTTAAAATAATTGCATGTACAGAACTTATTGTGCACTACTGGTTGATCACTTTTAGCACGTGTTTATTAATATTAACATTATTTATTAACATTTTAACTTGTTTGGTGTGCTTTGTGTTTGTGATTAACCGTATTTTATGCCCGAAGTCACAGATTTTATGTGTGTGAGGATGGTATATAACCCTGTTTTAACCCGACCCTTGTGTTTGAAGTTTGAGGTCTGCGGGTCTGTTCCTCTTTTAAGGTTTTAACTTTTTAATGACTTGCATTTGAGGTGACATTTTATTTGTATAAATGGCCATATCAATGTAATTAAAGGTTATTTGTTTGTAATTTTAATTGTTGATTGTATTGTTTATATATAGTTCTGCATATTTTGCTTGTTTAATTCTATTTTAATATATATTATTAACGTTTGGTTGTACAGGCATTGATGTGTATAACTTGGAAAATTTCAACCTTTTACATTGATGTTATGTTGCTTTATGATGAGTACTGTTTTTGCAGGAAGAGGTTGTTTTAATATTCCGTGTTGACAATGCCATGTTTTAAAAGTGTGGTTTTTATTCAATGTCTTAAATTGTTTGTGTTAATGTGTGTGCAGAACTGTTTAATAAAGTATGGAAAAAAAAAAAAAAAAAAAAAAAAATCTGTTCTTATCAGTTTAATATCTGATACGTCCCCCATGGAGGGGACCACATATTAAACGGATTTTTGGAACAGGGAGCCGGAAGTGGGGCTTGCCCCGTCCGCTCCACGCATCGACCCGGTATTGCAGTGCTTCCGGGAATGGTGCACCTCTACTGCCCCCTGTTGTCGAAAGGCAGAACTGACTGACTGACTGACTGAGTGAGTGAGTGAGTGAGTGAGTGAGTGAGTGAGTGAGTGACTAATAGACTGAGTGCTGTGAGGGGGGGGGCCCTGTCTGTGCGTGGCCCCCGTTTCCCGCCGTTTTTCTTTTTTTTTTTTTTTTTTTTTTTTTTTTTTTAAAGGAAGGTGACACACTGTTTGTGCGGTGGACAGCTGCGCTGAGGTAAGGCATGATGTCATCTTTGCCTTTTGAATTTCCCCTCATGTTTGTTAAAATGATTGCTGTCTTTTGAGAGGACAGGAGGACAGGGAGGAGTCGGGGCCCCGAGGACGGCGGCTGCGACGCCCCTGGGCATTCTACTCCGAGCGGGGGCGTCACGCAGGCCCGGCTAACGGCGACGGGCTTGGCGGCGGCCCCATATCGACTCGGGTCTCTCTTCATCCCGTATAAATCTTTCGCCTTTTACTAAAGATTTCCGTGGAGAGGGATAGCGATGAGTTCATGGTATTTTTGGAGGCTCTGCCCAAGCAGAGCTGCACTGCTGCTGTCAAAGGAAGACTGGGCCCGGCTTAGCGGCTGGCGTTAGGTGCCCGGTGGCGCGGCTGTGGTCTCCCTGGATCACGCGTGGACTCGCCGGGCGACACCTGCCAGAGGGGCTGGTGAGGGCTGAGCCGCGCCAGCTCCGTCGGCATCCCGCATGCCGGCGCCCGGCGGGGCGCAATTTGTGGGTATCGCTTCTCGGCCTTTTGGCTAAGATCAAGTGTAGTATCTGTTCTTATCAGTTTAATATCTGATACGTCCCCCATGGAGGGGACCACATATTAAACGGATTTTTGGAACAGGGAGCCGGAAGTGGGGCTTGCCCCGTCCGCTCCACGCATCGACCCGGTATTGCAGTGCTTCCGGGAATGGTGCACCTCTACTGCCCCCTGTTGTCGAAAGGCAGAACTGACTGACTGACTGACTGAGTGAGTGAGTGAGTGAGTGAGTGAGTGAGTGAGTGAGTGAGTGACTAATAGACTGAGTGCTGTGAGGGGGGGGGCCCTGTCTGTGCGTGGCCCCCGTTTCCCGCCGTTTTTCTTTTTTTTTTTTTTTTTTTTTTTTTTTTTTAAAGGAAGGTGACACACTGTTTGTGCGGTGGACAGCTGCGCTGAGGTAAGGCATGATGTCATCTTTGCCTTTTGAATTTCCCCTCATGTTTGTTAAAATGATTGCTGTCTTTTGAGAGGACAGGAGGACAGGGAGGAGTCGGGGCCCCGAGGACGGCGGCTGCGACGCCCCTGGGCATTCTACTCCGAGCGGGGGCGTCACGCAGGCCCGGCTAACGGCGACGGGCTTGGCGGCGGCCCCATATCGACTCGGGTCTCTCTTCATCCCGTATAAATCTTTCGCCTTTTACTAAAGATTTCCGTGGAGAGGGATAGCGATGAGTTCATGGTATTTTTGGAGGCTCTGCCCAAGCAGAGCTGCACTGCTGCTGTCAAAGGAAGACTGGGCCCGGCTTAGCGGCTGGCGTTAGGTGCCCGGTGGCGCGGCTGTGGTCTCCCTGGATCACGCGTGGACTCGCCGGGCGACACCTGCCAGAGGGGCTGGTGAGGGCTGAGCCGCGCCAGCTCCGTCGGCATCCCGCATGCCGGCGCCCGGCGGGGCGCAATTTGTGGGTATCGCTTCTCGGCCTTTTGGCTAAGATCAAGTGTAGTATCTGTTCTTATCAGTTTAATATCTGATACGTCCCCCATGGAGGGGACCACATATTAAACGGATTTTTGGAACAGGGAGCCGGAAGTGGGGCTTGCCCCGTCCGCTCCACGCATCGACCCGGTATTGCAGTGCTTCCGGGAATGGTGCACCTCTACTGCCCCCTGTTGTCGAAAGGCAGAACTGACTGACTGACTGACTGACTGACTGACTGAGTGAGTGAGTGAGTGAGTGAGTGAGTGAGTGAGTGAGTGAGTGACTAATAGACTGAGTGCTGTGAGGGGGGGGGCCCTGTCTGTGCGTGGCCCCCGTTTCCCGCCGTTTTTCTTTTTTTTTTTTTTTTTTTTTTTTTTTTTTAAAGGAAGGTGACACACTGTTTGTGCGGTGGACAGCTGCGCTGAGGTAAGGCATGATGTCATCTTTGCCTTTTGAATTTCCCCTCATGTTTGTTAAAATGATTGCTGTCTTTTGAGAGGACAGGAGGACAGGGAGGAGTCGGGGCCCCGAGGACGGCGGCTGCGACGCCCCTGGGCATTCTACTCCGAGCGGGGGCGTCACGCAGGCCCGGCTAACGGCGACGGGCTTGGCGGCGGCCCCATATCGACTCGGGTCTCTCTTCATCCCGTATAAATCTTTCGCCTTTTACTAAAGATTTCCGTGGAGAGGGATAGCGATGAGTTCATGGTATTTTTGGAGGCTCTGCCCAAGCAGAGCTGCACTGCTGCTGTCAAAGGAAGACTGGGCCCGGCTTAGCGGCTGGCGTTAGGTGCCCGGTGGCGCGGCTGTGGTCTCCCTGGATCACGCGTGGACTCGCCGGGCGACACCTGCCAGAGGGGCTGGTGAGGGCTGAGCCGCGCCAGCTCCGTCGGCATCCCGCATGCCGGCGCCCGGCGGGGCGCAATTTGTGGGTATCGCTTCTCGGCCTTTTGGCTAAGATCAAGTGTAGTATCTGTTCTTATCAGTTTAATATCTGATACGTCCCCCATGGAGGGGACCACATATTAAACGGATTTTTGGAACAGGGAGCCGGAAGTGGGGCTTGCCCCGTCCGCTCCACGCATCGACCCGGTATTGCAGTGCTTCCGGGAATGGTGCACCTCTACTGCCCCCTGTTGTCGAAAGGCAGAACTGACTGACTGACTGACTGAGTGAGTGAGTGAGTGAGTGAGTGAGTGAGTGAGTGAGTGAGTGACTAATAGACTGAGTGCTGTGAGGGGGGGGGCCCTGTCTGTGCGTGGCCCCCGTTTCCCGCCGTTTTTCTTTTTTTTTTTTTTTTTTTTTTTTTTTTTTAAAGGAAGGTGACACACTGTTTGTGCGGTGGACAGCTGCGCTGAGGTAAGGCATGATGTCATCTTTGCCTTTTGAATTTCCCCTCATGTTTGTTAAAATGATTGCTGTCTTTTGAGAGGACAGGAGGACAGGGAGGAGTCGGGGCCCCGAGGACGGCGGCTGCGACGCCCCTGGGCATTCTACTCCGAGCGGGGGCGTCACGCAGGCCCGGCTAACGGCGACGGGCTTGGCGGCGGCCCCATATCGACTCGGGTCTCTCTTCATCCCGTATAAATCTTTCGCCTTTTACTAAAGATTTCCGTGGAGAGGGATAGCGATGAGTTCATGGTATTTTTGGAGGCTCTGCCCAAGCAGAGCTGCACTGCTGCTGTCAAAGGAAGACTGGGCCCGGCTTAGCGGCTGGCGTTAGGTGCCCGGTGGCGCGGCTGTGGTCTCCCTGGATCACGCGTGGACTCGCCGGGCGACACCTGCCAGAGGGGCTGGTGAGGGCTGAGCCGCGCCAGCTCCGTCGGCATCCCGCATGCCGGCGCCCGGCGGGGCGCAATTTGTGGGTATCGCTTCTCGGCCTTTTGGCTAAGATCAAGTGTAGTATCTGTTCTTATCAGTTTAATATCTGATACGTCCCCCATGGAGGGGACCACATATTAAACGGATTTTTGGAACAGGGAGCCGGAAGTGGGGCTTGCCCCGTCCGCTCCACGCATCGACCCGGTATTGCAGTGCTTCCGGGAATGGTGCACCTCTACTGCCCCCTGTTGTCGAAAGGCAGAACTGACTGACTGACTGACTGACTGACTGACTGAGTGAGTGAGTGAGTGAGTGAGTGAGTGAGTGAGTGAGTGACTAATAGACTGAGTGCTGTGAGGGGGGGGGCCCTGTCTGTGCGTGGCCCCCGTTTCCCGCCGTTTTTCTTTTTTTTTTTTTTTTTTTTTTTTTTTTTTAAAGGAAGGTGACACACTGTTTGTGCGGTGGACAGCTGCGCTGAGGTAAGGCATGATGTCATCTTTGCCTTTTGAATTTCCCCTCATGTTTGTTAAAATGATTGCTGTCTTTTGAGAGGACAGGAGGACAGGGAGGAGTCGGGGCCCCGAGGACGGCGGCTGCGACGCCCCTGGGCATTCTACTCCGAGCGGGGGCGTCACGCAGGCCCGGCTAACGGCGACGGGCTTGGCGGCGGCCCCATATCGACTCGGGTCTCTCTTCATCCCGTATAAATCTTTCGCCTTTTACTAAAGATTTCCGTGGAGAGGGATAGCGATGAGTTCATGGTATTTTTGGAGGCTCTGCCCAAGCAGAGCTGCACTGCTGCTGTCAAAGGAAGACTGGGCCCGGCTTAGCGGCTGGCGTTAGGTGCCCGGTGGCGCGGCTGTGGTCTCCCTGGATCACGCGTGGACTCGCCGGGCGACACCTGCCAGAGGGGCTGGTGAGGGCTGAGCCGCGCCAGCTCCGTCGGCATCCCGCATGCCGGCGCCCGGCGGGGCGCAATTTGTGGGTATCGCTTCTCGGCCTTTTGGCTAAGATCAAGTGTAGTATCTGTTCTTATCAGTTTAATATCTGATACGTCCCCCATGGAGGGGACCACATATTAAACGGATTTTTGGAACAGGGAGCCGGAAGTGGGGCTTGCCCCGTCCGCTCCACGCATCGACCCGGTATTGCAGTGCTTCCGGGAATGGTGCACCTCTACTGCCCCCTGTTGTCGAAAGGCAGAACTGACTGACTGACTGACTGACTGACTGACTGAGTGAGTGAGTGAGTGAGTGAGTGAGTGAGTGAGTGACTAATAGACTGAGTGCTGTGAGGGGGGGGGCCCTGTCTGTGCGTGGCCCCCGTTTCCCGCCGTTTTTCTTTTTTTTTTTTTTTTTTTTTTTTTTTTTTAAAGGAAGGTGACACACTGTTTGTGCGGTGGACAGCTGCGCTGAGGTAAGGCATGATGTCATCTTTGCCTTTTGAATTTCCCCTCATGTTTGTTAAAATGATTGCTGTCTTTTGAGAGGACAGGAGGACAGGGAGGAGTCGGGGCCCCGAGGACGGCGGCTGCGACGCCCCTGGGCATTCTACTCCGAGCGGGGGCGTCACGCAGGCCCGGCTAACGGCGACGGGCTTGGCGGCGGCCCCATATCGACTCGGGTCTCTCTTCATCCCGTATAAATCTTTCGCCTTTTACTAAAGATTTCCGTGGAGAGGGATAGCGATGAGTTCATGGTATTTTTGGAGGCTCTGCCCAAGCAGAGCTGCACTGCTGCTGTCAAAGGAAGACTGGGCCCGGCTTAGCGGCTGGCGTTAGGTGCCCGGTGGCGCGGCTGTGGTCTCCCTGGATCACGCGTGGACTCGCCGGGCGACACCTGCCAGAGGGGCTGGTGAGGGCTGAGCCGCGCCAGCTCCGTCGGCATCCCGCATGCCGGCGCCCGGCGGGGCGCAATTTGTGGGTATCGCTTCTCGGCCTTTTGGCTAAGATCAAGTGTAGTATCTGTTCTTATCAGTTTAATATCTGATACGTCCCCCATGGAGGGGACCACATATTAAACGGATTTTTGGAACAGGGAGCCGGAAGTGGGGCTTGCCCCGTCCGCTCCACGCATCGACCCGGTATTGCAGTGCTTCCGGGAATGGTGCACCTCTACTGCCCCCTGTTGTCGAAAGGCAGAACTGACTGACTGACTGACTGAGTGAGTGAGTGAGTGAGTGAGTGAGTGAGTGAGTGAGTGAGTGACTAATAGACTGAGTGCTGTGAGGGGGGGGGCCCTGTCTGTGCGTGGCCCCCGTTTCCCGCCGTTTTTCTTTTTTTTTTTTTTTTTTTTTTTTTTTTTTAAAGGAAGGTGACACACTGTTTGTGCGGTGGACAGCTGCGCTGAGGTAAGGCATGATGTCATCTTTGCCTTTTGAATTTCCCCTCATGTTTGTTAAAATGATTGCTGTCTTTTGAGAGGACAGGAGGACAGGGAGGAGTCGGGGCCCCGAGGACGGCGGCTGCGACGCCCCTGGGCATTCTACTCCGAGCGGGGGCGTCACGCAGGCCCGGCTAACGGCGACGGGCTTGGCGGCGGCCCCATATCGACTCGGGTCTCTCTTCATCCCGTATAAATCTTTCGCCTTTTACTAAAGATTTCCGTGGAGAGGGATAGCGATGAGTTCATGGTATTTTTGGAGGCTCTGCCCAAGCAGAGCTGCACTGCTGCTGTCAAAGGAAGACTGGGCCCGGCTTAGCGGCTGGCGTTAGGTGCCCGGTGGCGCGGCTGTGGTCTCCCTGGATCACGCGTGGACTCGCCGGGCGACACCTGCCAGAGGGGCTGGTGAGGGCTGAGCCGCGCCAGCTCCGTCGGCATCCCGCATGCCGGCGCCCGGCGGGGCGCAATTTGTGGGTATCGCTTCTCGGCCTTTTGGCTAAGATCAAGTGTAGTATCTGTTCTTATCAGTTATATCTTCATCCCCCAGCCTACTTTTCCATCGGGCCCAACAGGGGGTACCTGTTCTACACTGGTCAGCCTACCTTCTGCCGGTCGTGCCAGGGCCATGGACACAAGGCGGAGGACTGCCCGGACCTTAAGTGCCGTAACTGCCTTGAGCCCGGGCACATGGCTAAGGACTGTAAGGGCCCCCAACGTTGCCGCCACTGTAGCAGCGAGGAGCACCTGGCCCGTGTCTGCCCCCAGCGCTCCTATGCGGGCGTTCTGGCGGGTGGTGGGCAGGTGAGGCGGGTGCCGGACCGGGAGCTGCTCCCTGCCCCAAAGCCAGGGGGGCCTCAGGAGAGGTCAGTGGGGGCCCAGGAAGAAGTGGCCAGGTCCCCAGTGAAGACCCCGTTGGGGGCTGAGGGGCCCCGGGCTCAGGCTGGGCAGTCCCCGCAGGCCCGGGCCGGGGTCACCAAAAGGAAGAAGAAGGGTGACCCCAAGGACAAAACTAAGAAGACGAGGAAGGAAGCAGAGGAGGCAACAGGTACCCCCAAGGAGGCGGCGCCCCCAGCTGAGGCCCCTGTACAGGTCGTATCGCCCCCCGCCCCCAAAACAGAAGATATAAGTTGGAATTTGTCAATGTTGTCCCCAGCCCTTCCCCAGGAGGACATTACCTTTTCGGGCCTGGAGGTTTCACCAAACGACCAGGCCTACCTGGAGGACTCCATGCTGGGGAAAATTCTGGGCATGAGTGGGGAGGGGGAACAGGGGTCTTAATAGCTGGTTTTAGGGTTTATAGTTTTTAAAAATTTTTATGGTTTTAATGTCTTATTGTTTTATTCTTCTTTTAATCCCCCCATGGCTGGTTTTAAAATTTTTACTGTTAACGTCAGAGGGTTGAGGAACCCAGTCAAAAGGGCCGCGGTCTTTGATGAACTGACATCCTCCCCTTTCAATCTCTGTTTCTTGCAGGAAGTCCACCTCAGGGACCAGCGGGACGTGGCTCTTTTCTCACAAGCGTGGAAGAGGGGTAAGTCCTGCTGGAGCGTTGGTGGTGTCCATTCTTCAGGCGTCGGCATCCTTTTTGGTGACCGGGCCTTTGAGAATGTGAGTACCTTCACTGTAGTGCAGGGAAGGGTTTTGGGAGTGGACGCCACCTGGAGAGGTCAGCACATCCGGGCGATGTGCGTTTACGCTCCAGTGGAGGCCTCGTCCCGCATTGCGCTTTTTGAGGAGCTGGCCCAGTTTTGTGTCACTAATAGACACATAATTTTAGGAGGGGACTTCAATACTTTTTTAGAAGGGAAAGGGGATGTCAGCACTAAACATTTTAGGAATTTGATCCGCAGCCTCAACCTCTCTGATGGTTTTAAAACGTGCAACCCCACAGATCCGGGCCATACCTGGCACAACAGTCGTGGGGCCAGCAGCCGTATTGATTATATTTTAGCTTCGCCCTCTGTTGTTTTTAGGAAGGTTTTGAGGTCTCCACGGTGGTACTCGGACCATACATCGGTCGAGGCCACAGTTTCCATTGACGCCCCTACCTTCGGGAGGGGCTATTGGAAGCTGAACGTGGAGATCTTAGAAGAGAGAGACTTTAGGTCTCTCTTCCTGGATCATTTTACTGCGTGGCGGGGCTGTAAGGCAGCCTACGTCTCCACGGCCGCATGGTGGGAGAGCGTAAAAGAGAGGGTTAGAGCTCTAGCTATCCACTATTGCGGCCAGCGTAAAGCTAAAAGGCTTTACGAAATCCAACGGCTAGAGACCAGGCTGCAGAGGGAGTATGCCCGCCACAACAACGGAGGGGCTTTTAACTTTGAGGAGGTGCAGGCAGCCAAAGCTAAGCTGAGGGGCCTGCACGAGCAATCGGCTGCGGCCTCCTTGTTTTGGGCCAGGGCTTTGGAAAGGGAGGAGAATGAGAAATGTACAGCCTTCTTCTTTAATAAGGTGAAACTGGCCCGTGAGGAAAAGTGTTTCACTGCCCTCCGGGACCAAGGAGGCAACCTGGTCTCCGATTCGGCCCGGATGCTGGAGGTTGCTAAATGTTTTTACGGTGACCTTTTTAAGAAAAGGGAGACCGAACCTGAGCTAGGGGAGCAGTTTTTATCTAAACTCAAACCTAGTCTTCCCAGTGAGGCAAGGGACAGCTTAGATGCCCCCTTCACTCTAGCCGAGCTGACTGAGGTGCTAGGCAAAATGAACCGGCGCAAAGTTCCTGGTCTCGATGGACTCCCCGTGGAATTCTATTCCACGTTTTGGGAAGTCCTCGGGCCGGAGCTGCTAGAAGTGGCTGAGGACGTGCAGCGTCAGGGCATGCTCACCAAGAGCATGCGGTCAGGGGTCTTGTCTTTGTTGTACAAGAAGGGCGATCGTGCCGAACTTGGCAACTGGAGACCCCTGACAATGCTTTGCGTAGATGCAAAGATCATAGCAAAGACCCTAACTGAGCGCCTAAAAAAGGCCATGACCCACCTGGTCCATAGTGACCAGACTTGCGGGGTCCCGGGTCGATCTGCGACTTGGAATTTACATTTAATTCGGGACGCGATCGCCTGGGCTGAGGACAGGAATGTCCCTCTGGCACTCGTTAGCTTGGACCAGGAGAAGGCGTTTGACCGAGTGGACCACTGCTTCCTGTTTGGGGTATTGAGCAGGCTAGGTTTTGGGCCTAAGTTCTTGGGATGGGTTCATGCGCTTTATACTGAGGTTGGTAGCCATGTGTCGATTAATGGTTCCCTCAGTGATTGGGTTCCCCAGTCAAGTGGAGTGAGGCAGGGTTGCCCTCTCTCCCCCCTCCTCTACGCTCTATATATAGAGCCGTTGGCGAGCGCCATCCGTGCCCATCCAGGTATCAACGGCCTGATCCTGCCAGGGAGTGGGGGCCTGACGGTAAAGCTGGCCCAGTACGCAGACGATACCACTCTGTTTGTGTGCTCGGACCATGCGCTCGGTCACGCCCTGGGCTTGGTGCAGGCGTTCGGGAAGGCCTCCGGGGCTGCACTTAACCTGAGCAAGTCGGTGGTCAAGTACTTTGGCAGCTGGAAGGCGAGAGAGGACGTCCCGGGGGGGCTCACTCTCTGCGGCGGCCCTCTCAAGGTGTTGGGGGTTAACTTTCTTTCGAAAGGTGCTGCCCGGGTAAACTGGGAAGAGCGTTTGACGATCGCCAGGCGGAAGATGGGGATGTGGAAGGCCAGGTCCCTGTCCTTCCTGGGTAAGGTTCTCGCCTTGAAGGTTGATATCCTTCCCACCCTCCTCTACCTCGCCCATGTGTTCCCCATGCCCCGCTTCATGCGGAGAGGCTTAACTAAGGATGTGTTTAACCTTGTTTGGGGCGGCAGGTATGAGTATGTGAGGAGGGAAGTGATGTACCTTGGAAAGGACAGTGGGGGGAGGGATGTTCCTGACTTCCCTCTCAAGCTTGACTGCCTGTTCTTCTCCCAGATCTGTGCACGTCTGGTGGCTCCCCTAGAACACCCCCACCAGTATTTTGTTCACTTGTGGCTGGCCCTGCCCATGAGACGTCTGTTGACGTCGTGGTCCAACGCCGGGCCCAAGGCGGAGACGCTGCCGACCCACTATCACCATGCTATTAAGTGGAGTAAGTCTCTTCCGGCAGGTCTCCCCCCAGGGACCCTCACCAGGCACCGAGCCCTGTATCGGGCTGTGCTGGTGAAGAGGGGAACCCGTGCTGTGCTGGGCCTGGAGAAGGACACCTGGACCAGGATCCAGCCCAAGGGGTTGGATAACCGGCTGCAGGACCTGAACTGGCAGTGTGTGCATGGTAAGCTGCCGGTCAGGGATGTACTGTACAGGCACAAGCTGACCAGATACTCAGGCTGCCCACGTCCCGAGTGCTCAGAGGAGGAGACCCTCAGGCACGCCTTTTGGGACTGTGGGTATGCCAGGGAGGTCTGGAGATCAGTGCAAGGCCTGTGCAGGAAACTAGACCCGCAGTTTGTGTTGTCCTACGATAAGGTGATGATGGGGTGGCCCCAAGGTCCTCAGACTCCCTTCCCGCCCCGGATGTGGCTGCTGATCAGCATGACCAAACGTGAACTTTGGAATGCAAGGTCGGCACTCATCCATAAAGGGGCAGATTTGAGGGCCTGGGGATTATATCGAAAGATTGTGGCGGACTTGGATTTCAGGATGGAGCGGGACATCATCCAGTGGGGCTATCACGAGGCCAAGGAAAGGTGGAAGGGCCTTCTGCGGCCATAGCCCCACTAACATCTTGGTGAGTACGAGCTCCATCCAGGAAGGTCGGTGTGGCACGTGAGTTGTGAACGCACGCACCTTATACTGTGCCTTTCTTGGTGGTGCGTTAATGTTTTTTTTTTCAGTGTCACACCATAAAGTTCACAAGGATCGGAAACCCTTTGCAATGGGATTTTAAGCCTGGGGGTGATTTTGAAAATAACCACTGACACTCAATGGTTTTTGATTAATATTTGCTTATTTATTGAATGTCTGGTGTGGTTTATGTATTTTATATTTAAATTTTAAACTCTGATATGGGCTGAATTTTAACGGTGTGTTAATGTCTTGTTTGAAATCCTTTTAAGGAGATTATAATTGTAATATTTTATTGATTGAAATAAAAATTGTAATTGAATTTGAAATAGCCGGAATGATGAGTGAAGGTTGGCCGAGTTGATGAAGTGACGGGTATCCAACTCTGACTGGTTAGAAAAAAAAAAAAAAAAAAAAAAAAAAAATCTGTTCTTATCAGTTTAATATCTGATACGTCCCCCATGGAGGGGACCACATATTAAACGGATTTTTGGAACAGGGAGCCGGAAGTGGGGCTTGCCCCGTCCGCTCCACGCATCGACCCGGTATTGCAGTGCTTCCGGGAATGGTGCACCTCTACTGCCCCCTGTTGTCGAAAGGCAGAACTGACTGACTGACTGACTGACTGACTGAGTGAGTGAGTGAGTGAGTGAGTGAGTGAGTGAGTGAGTGACTAATAGACTGAGTGCTGTGAGGGGGGGGGCCCTGTCTGTGCGTGGCCCCCGTTTCCCGCCGTTTTTCTTTTTTTTTTTTTTTTTTTTTTTTTTTTTTAAAGGAAGGTGACACACTGTTTGTGCGGTGGACAGCTGCGCTGAGGTAAGGCATGATGTCATCTTTGCCTTTTGAATTTCCCCTCATGTTTGTTAAAATGATTGCTGTCTTTTGAGAGGACAGGAGGACAGGGAGGAGTCGGGGCCCCGAGGACGGCGGCTGCGACGCCCCTGGGCATTCTACTCCGAGCGGGGGCGTCACGCAGGCCCGGCTAACGGCGACGGGCTTGGCGGCGGCCCCATATCGACTCGGGTCTCTCTTCATCCCGTATAAATCTTTCGCCTTTTACTAAAGATTTCCGTGGAGAGGGATAGCGATGAGTTCATGGTATTTTTGGAGGCTCTGCCCAAGCAGAGCTGCACTGCTGCTGTCAAAGGAAGACTGGGCCCGGCTTAGCGGCTGGCGTTAGGTGCCCGGTGGCGCGGCTGTGGTCTCCCTGGATCACGCGTGGACTCGCCGGGCGACACCTGCCAGAGGGGCTGGTGAGGGCTGAGCCGCGCCAGCTCCGTCGGCATCCCGCATGCCGGCGCCCGGCGGGGCGCAATTTGTGGGTATCGCTTCTCGGCCTTTTGGCTAAGATCAAGTGTAGTATCTGTTCTTATCGCTTCTCGGCCTTTTGGCTAAGATCAAGTGCTGCTTTTTGGAGGGATTTTTATTGCCAGGTTTTTTAGTGGAGGCAACAGCGGACCTAAAGCGTGACCAGCAGGTGGCTTGACCGCCGCTGCCACGGGGCTAGCTGTTGTCTCCTTTTAGCGCTTTTTTTTATTTTGGGTAGCCCTTGCAAGCCTAACGTGCAGGTTCGGGTGGCTTGACCGCCGTTCCCGCAGGGTGAGCTTGGGGTTTTATTTCCAGCTTTTATTAGTTTAGGCACCCAGCTAGGACACGTCGACTCCCTGCCCGGCTCCCGAGGACTCTCTTGCCCACCATCGCCAGGATGTCCGGGAGCCCACACAGGACCGTCGTAGTCATCCGGCATACAGCAGCCTTCAAGTGGACTCACCAGGAGGAACCGGAGAGTTTCCCGGAGAGACTGTGCTTCATCCGGGAGGTGCTCTTCGGCCTCCTGGGACTCACCATGGAAGACATCATCTGTGTGCAGCGCAACCAGTCTTCGGCCTTCTTCTATGTGACTTGCACTACGGAAGAGGGCTACAAGAGGATGTTGGCTGCATGCAGCCGCTTGGAGGAAGAGCTTCGCCGGATGTTCTATGACGTGGAGCCACTGTGGAAGCTGGACCGGAGAGTGATCACCGTCCACGTCTTGGACCCCTTCGTTCCAGCTGAAGCGGTGGCTGCCTTCCTGGGCAGGTTTGTCGACGTGGTCCCTGGGCACAGGGACGTGAGAGACCAGCTGGGTGTCTGGACTGGGCGCAGGCAGTTCCGGGTGTGCCTGCGCCCCGACGCTAGCTCCCCTGACGGGTATAGCCACCCACCTGCTTATTTTATTATAGGTCGTTGCAAGGGCTACCTTTTTTACTCCGGGCAACCCTCCTCCTGCCGCTTGTGCCACGGCCTGGGCCACACCGCGGACTCCTGTACCACCATGAAGTGCTGGAGATGCCTGGACGTCGGTCACCTGGCGAAGGACTGCAAGGGCCCCCTCCGGTGTAACCTGTGCAGAGGTGAGGACCATCTGGCTCGGAGCTGCCCTCAGCGCAAACCGTCCTGGGCCGACGCCGTTGCTCGGGGTTCGGCTGTGGACGGGGCCCGACAGCAGGCACTGCCGGGCTGCGCTGAGATGCACGGGGGAGCCGAGAGGGGAGCTGAGAACAGCGAGGAACAGCCCTTCGCCGGTGCCGATGGGGAGTCCACGGCTTCCAGCGCTTCGGTGGAGTCCCCTGGTAAGGGTCAAGTGGCCGTGGCTGAAAAGCGCGCAACCTCTCCCTCCAGGTTTGTCCAATGCAGGAGGAGGAAGAAGGCCCGGAGGAACGAGGACACTGCTTTAGGCCGAGAAGCGATCTTCCCCTTAGAGCTAATTGATCTGCAAAGTGTTTTGGTCTCCCCCCAAGAGAGACGTTTTTATGCAGGGCAGCAGGACTTTGCTAATGAACGCTCTTTTTTAGTTGCTGCCGAGTCGGGGGGGGACCTTAGTTTTAATGGGGATATTGTTGATGATGATAGTGTTTTACCTTTTTAGACATTTTAGGATTTCTGCTGTATTTATGTATTTAATACTGTTTTAACGTGTGTTGTAATGGTGTTGTAGGGTTGAAGTATTTTAGAAGTTTTATGTATGTGGTATTATATGATTGTTTTATAATATGTGTTATATATGTTGTTGTTTTATGATTGAATAGGTTAGGAGTGTGATTTATATGTGTATTTCTTTTAGTGTTGAAGTTAGCTTATTATGGGTAGTGTGATAAATGTCTTTATAGTTTTATG